>NC_136853.1:3670638-3750638 GCF_951799975.1 Gobius niger | reverse complement strand
GGTCTCCAGGAAGGCTGGCTGGCTCCAGGAGCCTACGGGGTCCACCTCGGGGAGCGTAAGCCTGGAGAGCCTGCCGCCGCTGATGGATCCCGCCCTTCTTGTCCAGGGGACATCCCTGGCCTCCACATTTCCGCTCCGTCGCCGCCATCGCGCTCCCTGACCTGGTGCGGCCGTCCGTGGTGTCGGTCAGGCATCCAAGTCCCGCATGTCATGAGCAGGGATTGGGCTACGCAGATCATGTGGAGGGTGAGATGGCAACCATTTACAAATAAAACCACAAATGAAAAACACTAACTGGCACCATCTCACAACTGTACAAAGAAATTGCGTAGATCAGATGTTGGGTTAGTCCTGAGCCGCTGTGACTGTGGGCCAGCCTGACCAGCATGGTCTTAGTGATAGGAGAAACCGGAAAAACAAAACAGAAAGGCCCAGCTGGGGATCAAACCTGGCTGAGATCTTCTCACTGTGAAGCAAGAGTGCTAACCACTCAGCCACCAGAGGAACGAGGTGGAACGTACACCTACATGTTCATACACCTTTGCTCCACTTTGTACACCTTTATTAAACGGTGAACTTTAAAGGATCTGTATCTGCTATTTTAGCCATTCCAAAGTAAAGTATAGGCATTTACATGATATATTGTACCTCGCACTTTTGTAACGCACGTTTCTCCGTGACATTATCGTTAGGTAAGAAAAAAGAACTGGTGTGTCCAGAGTAGGTTAGAAAGAGCTCCTTCTTCACAACTTTCAAAGCAAACATGACACGTCAGGCACTTCCTTTTTTAAATATATGTTTTATTTATTTCTTAAGACAGAAATAATGTAAAAGCTGTTTTACAAATTAAAATCAGGCCGTAAGCATAGAATTAAGACATTACATTACAGACGCCGAGCACTTCCGTTCCGCTCTGACGACACAACTGAGCAACTCAGTGGTTCACCAGCAGAGGGCGGCGCAGCTGCTCAGAGAGCAGGATTCAGGAGGATTTCTGAGAACTGCGTGAATGAAGCCAAAAAACCACTCTGGAGGTGTTTTGATAAGGAAATAGCTTATGGTTAAAAGGCTCCAAAAAGTCAATTTTGCATGATATAGGACCTTTACTGTGTGATTGCCTGTAGTTGGTATTTGAACCTGCTATCTCAGGTTAAGGACGCCAGTGCACTACAGCTGAGCTATAACTGTGTAAATCCATGGGCCGGTCAAACCATTAAACACCCGGCCTGCCCCTGATTGGATGTTCTGTTTGCTCCTGGACGCCTGAATCTGAAGCTAAAAGCAAGTTGTTTTGAACCTTTTCCGTAGCCCTTTTCTGTTTGTCTTTACATTTCTCTGTCTTTATTTAGTGTCTTCCTTTGTGCGTCGTCATATTCCAACTCACAAGGAAGTTAACAAAATAAAAGCATACAACCCCAGACCCCATACTGCAGACTGTCGGCCTTTCCAAAGCGCGAGGATTCCTTCTCATCTGTGCCCGTGTGAATCTGTTTCTGAGGACGGAAGGGTTAGAGGAAGCAGAGCGGGTCATGAATATTTAAATTTGGCAGCGTCTCCCTCAGCTCCATTTACCGCCGCGGAGATGCCGAGTCAGAGGATGCAAACTCATCGTATACTGAACACGCCAAACTAGACCAACTTCTGCCATGTCTCACCCCCGTTTGGCCAAACCCCCCCGGCGGATGGAAACCGGCCTCGGTGGAATATTCATGCTCACGCGCTGTGGGGGAAACGGATCTGGACCCACACAACTGGAGCGCAGTTTGCATTTGATCACGATGTTCAGCCTCAGAAAGGAGAAACCGGAGCCCCGCCCCTAAACCTGCGCCTGACAAGTCTGTAAAATACACAGTAAAAAAAGACCTGGTAATGAGTATTTACGGTACTGGTATGAACTTTATTTTAAAATCTAGATAAAACCTTAAACATTGTAAAAAATCCAATACTTCCAGTCAATTTACTCTGTTGCCATGACGGAACGCTGTCAGTCATAGATACAGACGGCATCTCATCATAGAAGGGGGCGTGGCTTCGCTGAGGGGGAAAATAGAATCTTTAGAGAAACACAATTTTCCCTCTTTTTAACCATTTTCTGGTGGAATATGAACTCATTTATCACATAAATAAAGTCAAGTGTAAATCAGGTCCATATGGATATTTTCTCACAGCAGATTGTTCTATAGAAGTGAGAACACGGCAGTTGTAGCTAGCGCTAGCTAACAGTTGGCATTAGCCTGATGCTAACATGAAGCATCAAGTTAGCATTCTCCATTATTTATGTATTTATGGGCTGTTGAACCATCTTTGTATCTTTATTTAGTACAAAACTATATTCATAATTTAGCGTTTGTTGAAGAAGTTTTTGAATAATTAGAGAAAGTTTAGATTTTTTCAAAATGTTTTCCCCCTTAACTGTTTTCAAACATGACCATATATGGGCGATTCCAGAGATGCCGTCTGTATCTATCTATCTCTGGACTTGCCCATATATGGTCATGTTTGAAAACAGTTAAGGGGGAAAACAATTTGGAAAAAAATCTAAACTTTCTCTATTTATTCAAAAAATACTTAAACAAATGCTGAATTATATAAATAAATACATAAATAACAGAGAATGCTAACATGATGCTTCGTGTTACATCATCAAGCTGCATGCTAAAGTTAGCGCTAACAACAACTGCCGTTTTTTTCTTCCATAGACCTGATTTAGACTTGACTTGATTCATGCGTGATAAATAAGTTTATATTCCACCAGAAAAGAGTGAAAAATTGTGTTTCCCTAAAGATTCTATTTTGCCCCTCGGCGAGGCCACGCCCCCTTCTATGGCGAGATGCCGTCTGTATTAGGGTGCATCAAACGCCCCAATGTCAACCAATGATGATGTCCCCAGTTTTAAAACATTCCTTTTAAAACACAAGAATTTTTACCAATTTTTGTCTAATTCCAACATTGTTTAGGGCGTCCACGTCAATAAGCAAGATCTGCATTATGAAGCACATGCGATATTCATTTAGCTGAATGTTTTGTGCTGTTGATCTCTTTACTTATTTCATATTTTACAATGGTTTTGAATTTGATTAAATGACTATTCTTCGCTTGTTTATTCAAGTTGTTTGTGAAGTTTGTGAGTTTTTGCGAAATATTTAGTTAAACCTTCACAAACTGTTATTACAGGGCTGTTAGATTCAGCACATTTTGACTGTAACACATTGAGTGCCAACAATCCAGACCATTTTTTGATGTTGGAAGCTAAGCAGGGTCAGGCCTGGTTAGTGCTTGGATTGGAGACCGTCTGAGAATACCAGGTGCTGTAAGCTTTTACCTCCAGGGCTAAGACCTCCAGTCCTAATAGCTCCAGACCGGGTCTGATACCTCGGGCCTGGAAATATGCGCTAAATTGCAAATTTTCGATATTTTGACAAAACATTGATTTGAATGGTGGACCACCTAAATGTACTTCAAACTTCACCAAACTTTGCCATACATTTTCTTTTTTATATATATATAACAAAGCTAGACTAGGGACAAAATGATCCAATGAAGTTTAAAAAAATATGGGGCGTATGATGCACCCTAGTCTGTATCATTAATTATTATCTCATTTTAATTCATTTAACACTGAAATAAAACTATAATTATGACATCAAACAGATGTTTCCCATAATATAGGAATTTTTAAAAAAAGAAAGAAAAGTTTTTACTTCCACACTGCAATGAGTTGACACACACTGGGCATAGGCAACCTAGGCAAACTATGCTTTAATTTTTGAACCTCATGAGGTCCATGTTCCTGCCATCAACAACATCTCAGATTATGGGACACAGCTTTGAAACAGAAAGTGTTCCACACATGCGCTCCCTAAAGCTCTATGATATAAGCCAGATAAAAAACTAGCCTTTTATATAATATCCAAAGTGGGTCCACCAGGAATAGAAAAACACAAACTATAGAATTCTATTTGGGTCAAGACCATGTTTAATCTTGCCTTGGGCGCCATGTTGCAGGGCACCGCCTACGATCTCGCAGACTTGGGCAGATCTTCACCGCTCTCAGTCACTCTAACACGTTTACAGTGAAGAAGTCTCATGTAAAAGCTCCTCTGTTTCACGCGTGAGTATCTCCCTCTGACTCGGCTCCTCCTGCTGTGTTAATAATGCACGGGTCTGGAAGGCTTCATTCTCCAGCGCTGTCTGAAGCCTCCGTTCTCTCACACGCAGGGCCGTAAACAAAGTCTGGATCCACAATGAGCGTGAGCGACCATGAGCAGCTGAACATAGCTCTATAGCCTTATTATATTTCAGTGTCAGATCATGATTACAAGCCTGACGCCAAAGAAGAACAAGAGAGTAATACGGCATCAGTACCTCCGCTTATGTCACTTCCTGTGCCCGAAGACTTTAACATCACAATAAAATGTCAGGGATTGTTACATTTATTCTGGTAAAAAACTTTGCTAAAAGGTCCCAGGTTTGATTCACTGTGTTTGAGTTCCTAATGCAGGTGGAAAAGCGTAATACAAAAAGAGCATTCTTAACCTCTTAACTCCCGCCTGAACTGAGAGGATCTTTTTCCTCACGTCATCAGATTTTTTTTCCATCATTTTTTTTGTTGGGTATTCAACTCATTATTGTAACTTTTTTGGCATTTTTTTAGTCATTTGTTGTCACATTTTTGTCATTTTTTTGACCATTTTTAATCACTTTTTTGTCACATTTTAGTCATTTTTTAGTCATTTTTTAGTCATTTTTTATCACATTTCTGTCATTTTTTCATCAAATTTTTATCACATTTTTGTCATTTTTTGACCATTTTTTAATCACTTTTTTGTCATATTTTTGTCATTTTTTTGTCACATTTCTGTCATTTTTTTGTAAATGTTTTGTACTTTTTTCAACAATTTTTTGTCAATTTCTTGTGACATTTTTGTGACATTTTTGCCACTTTTTCATCAATTTTTCGTCACTTTTTTGTCAATGTTTTCTCACTTTTTCTCACATTTCCATCATTGTTTTCGTCTCAGTTTTGTTGCTATTTTCACAGCTTTTTTCCAGAAGCTTTTGGACTGGGGTAAAGCCAAACTGGAGAAAATGTAATCGGTTCAGGTGGGAGTTAAGGGGTTAATCTCAGTGGGACCTTTCGGGTTAAAGTGATAGTCTGTAAGTTTGCAAAGTGAGTATAGATAGAGATTAGATAGATAGATAGAGGTAGAGTGAAATTTAAAGTAAACGATCAAATTCCTCCCATCTTTATATTTGCACTATGTAGCTTTTTGTATTAAAAACATATTGTGTGTATTTGACCTTTCAGGGACCCAGTGGCTGATGGGGCAGTGACCTTAGTGCCTTTACTTTTCATCCCGGCGGCTCCTTTGATGCTTCAGGATCTATTTTATTTCAGATTTTTTTTTTTTTTTTTTGGATCCATTGTTTACACACACACTTTATAAAAAGACACATTTGCATTTTTTCTCACTGTCTGACATGAAACCAGAATTAAGTCAATTAGAATATTGAAAAATATTTATTTTCGCTAAATACCAGAAGAATGTAACCTGGCTAACGCCATGCTGCTGTGTGCGCTCGAATTATTTCGAACTGCACAACAGCCTGGGGACCATGGCCGAAATCTCCGGTGGATTTGGGAACCAATCACAGAGCGAGGAGGGCCGGCAAGACGATGACGCGCTATTCGATATATGGAAGCTTGTAGTTTATTTACGGATAATAAAAAAAAAGTTTATTTACGGATCCAACGTGACAGCAGCAGACACGATGGTATTTTTTGATCAAGCTTTAGACCTTGTTCTAAATAATTTAGCTCAAAAGTTTACAGCGGGTACGTCATACGTCATCTCATACGATGATACGATTGGCCATGGCTACGTGCAGACGCATGAGACTTTTTTTTTTTTTTTTCGTATCGCCCAATAAACGAGTATGGACGATCGTAAACCACACCTCTCCTACGAGAAAATGAATTGGTGGTCCCCAGACTAAATATCACTTCTGATTTTAGTCTGGTGTTAGCCAGGCTAAGAAGAATGAGAGATAGAATTAGTTTACATACATTTCATTAATATTTGGTAGCATTGCCTTTTAACTATATATTTTGGGTCAAAAGTTTGGATTTCCTTCTACAAGCTTCTCATAATAGTTGGTTGAGTTTTGGTCCATTCCTCCAAACAGAACTGGTGTCACTGAGCCACATTAGGCCACCTTGCGTGCCTATGCCTTTTCAGCTCTGCTCATACATTTTCACCTGGACTGAAATCTGGACTTTGTGATGAACTTCGAAACACTGACTTTGTTTTCCTTAAGCTTTAACTTCATGGCTGATGTCTTGAGATGTTGCTCCAATATTTCCACATAGAGTTCTTTCTTCATGATGTCGTCTATTTAGTGAAGTGCACCAGCCCCTCCCACAGCACAACAGCCCCACAGCATGATGCTGCCCCCCCAGTGCTTCACAGTTGGGATGGTGTTCTCAGGCTTTTTCCTCCAAACGTGACCGTGGTCATTATGGCCAAAAAAAGCTTTATTTCCCCGTCAGACCACAGGATATGTCTCCATCAAATAGTCTTTATCCTTGTGTGCATTTGCAAACTCTAATCTGGCTTTTTGGATGTTTCGTTTGGAGGAAGAGCTTCTGTCTGACTTGTTTCACTCTGGATAATGACAAACTCTGACCAGGTTCAGCATCTTCACCAGCTCTTTTGTTCTTGGGTTGATCTTCACATTTCAGACACAGCTCGTCCATCTCTGAACCCGCCTCCTCTCTGATCTGTGTGATGACTGGACATTTACATCATTGTTTATACTTATGTGTAACTGTTTGAACCAATGCACCTTCAGGCCTTGCTGTGTAACTGACAGGTCAAATACGTATTAATATCAACTTTTTTTTTGTTGGATAAAAAGTTGCATAGTGCACCTTTAAGCAGAAAGCCCTTAAAGCAGGGGTAGGCAACGTCAGGCCCGGGGGCCAAAACCGGCCCTCCATCATCAAACTCTGGCCCTCGAGATGATTTTGAGAAATATTATGACCCAAATCAGAGATCAAATGCCTGTTAAAATACTCTAGAAATGTTAAAAATACTGTCAATTCCTTAAAATGTCTTAGCAGAGCACCTTTTAGGCCATAATCCTAAAAGAATACTCTAAGAATACTAAGAAATGACTTAAATCTACTTGAATTAAGAGATTAAATCTAAAGAGTGAGTGGATTTGGTCTGGCCTTAAAGCAGATCAAACCTATTCTTGCAAATGGAAAAAGCACAAGTTTTTACTTAATTCAGATTATTTTGTATAATTTCCAGTGAAAAATAAAACATTTTTACAGTAAAAGTTAATTTGGGGGATTTCTATTTGTTCCATTGGCATTGGTGTTTTTATCTGATCTTAGATTAGTTAAAACAGACTCAAATTTAACATAAAAAAAACTTTATTCAAGCAAATTTTAATAATTTATCTAATTTACGATGGACATTTTTCCAGTGTGTCTGATGTACAACACTGGCACATGTAGAAAGTGATGCTTTACTTCAATTGCTTTAATTGGAGGGTCCGGCCCTTGGTCTTTTGACGATGAAGAAACCCGGCTCCACCGAGCAAACTTGCCGACCCCTGCTTTAAAGGCACGTGCACACCTAACCGCTCGAGTCGCACTGCCGCTTCTATTTGGTCGCTTAAAACGGTTGTGATCAGTCGCTCTCATGTGTTCACTTCAGGAGGAGCCACAGCTGTGCAATTCTGTAAAACAAACAACAACAAAAGATCTGAATGAAAATCGTTTCCTGATTCTTCTCTTGTGCTTTGGTGACAGTGGAATAGTTTTACTGCCTTTCTCTGACACATGACACTAAACAAACCACTTTCCTCCCTCCTGCCTCTCCCAGATTTTATTTCAATATGTGTAGTTTGAGTGTGCAGTATCTGTCCGTCCAGCCTCATGTCATGATAAAATCCCCTTTAAACGTGTTTGTAATCAAGTGCGTTCTTTATTACGTCCGAGTTTTCAGTTTATTGAAGCGTACGATTCCTCTGATCCGAATGCCTGGGCTCGGGAAAGGCATTTGAAACCACAGCTGCTGCGTTGGCGTCCGCATTAGGCGTGTGTATGTACCTTTAGTGTGTGTTAGTTTTCCAAAGTAAACGATCAAGCTCCTCCCCCTCTCTCCTGATTGGACCTGACAGGCCGGTTCACAGGAAAAGCTCGTCTCATTGGTCGACGTGGGAGGATACCAGACTGATGAGTTGCTAAGATCAGGGAAGGAGGGGCTCTACAAAGAAAAATATGTATTATTATTTGCTTTACATCAAAATGCAAGACCTGGTGTTTTTTTTTACACATTTGATAAAAACATTTAGGACCAGATCTTCCATCTGGCGTGAGGAGATTGCAACTCCAAACGCAGCGCGGGACGGGCGTTATGACTGGTTTAGCACTATGTGGAGAGAGGGCGTCGCTTATTCAAAAAAGAGGTCGACTGGTTCATTACAAGCACTGCTGCTCTGTGGAAGCCTTCACATTATTTTCCTCTTTACATCGCTCTGCCTTGTTTTCTTCCTTTGGTCTCCAGTAAAAGTACATCAGTAAACTAAGTAGGTGCAAGTGCGTGTTCACCTCCACTCCCCCACCGCCCCTCTCCCTCGGAGTCTGGTTGGAGGAAAAACCCAACAGGAGTCTGTCCAGCCCACTTATTACTTGTGTGAAGTTAGCCCCCCCACAGTGTCCGATTTGCTTCAAAATGGTGTCATTTGTTTGTGCTTCGTTTGTGCTTCGTTTGTGCTTCGTTTGTGCTTCGTTTGTGCTTCGTTTGTGCTTCGTTTGTGCGCACTTCGTTTTTGAGATATTGATTGATTGTGGATCCTTCCGCATCAATAATTGGTTTTCATGTTTCTTTATCTTTTATTAAACTTCTGTCTTTTTCCTGATTTTCAGCAGTTTTCAACTTTTCCAAGACCCGAACCAAGACCCGAACCATGACCCAGACTCAAACCATGACCCAACAAAGACCCAGACTAAAACCAAGACCCGAACCAAGACCCGAACCATGACCCAGACTCAAACCATGACCCAACAAAGACCCAGACTAAAACCAAGACCCAGACCAAGATCCGAACCATGACCCAGACTAAAACCATGACTCAAACAAAGACCCAGACTAAAACCAAGACCCAGACCAAGATCCGAACCATGACCCAGACTAAAACCATGACTCAAACAAAGACCCAGACTAAAACCAAGACCCAGACCAAGATCCGAACCATGACCCAGACTAAAACCATGACCCAGACTAAAACCAAGACCCAAACAAAGACCCGAACCATGACCCGAACCATGACCCAGACTAAAACCAAGACCCAAACAAAGACCCAGACTAAAACCAAGACCCAAACCAAGACCCGAACCATGACCCAGACTAAAACCAAGACCCAAACCAAGACCCGAACCATGACCCAGACTAAAACCAAGACCCAAAGACCCAGACTAAAACCAAGACCCAAACCAAGACCCGAACCATGACCCAGACTAAAACCAAGACCCAAACCAAGACCCGAACCATGACCCAGACTAAAACCAAGACCCAAAGACCCAGACTAAAACCAAGACCCAAACCAAGACCCGAACCATGACCCAGACTAAAACCAAGACCCAAACCAAGACCCGAACCATGACCCAGACTAAAACCAAGACCCAAAGACCCAGACTAAAACCAAGACCCAAACCAAGACCCGAACCATGACCCAGACTAAAACCAAGACCCAAACCAAGACTCGAACCATGACCCAGACTAAAACCATGACCCAAACCAAGACCCGAACCATGACCCAGACTAAAACCATGACCCAAACAAAGACCCAGACTAAAACCAAGACCCGGACCAAGACCCGAACCATGACCCAGACTAAAACCAAGACCCAAACAAAGACCCAGACTAAAACCAAGACCCAGACCAAGACCCGAACCATGACCCAGACTAAAACCAAGACCCAAAGACCCAGACTAAAACCAAGACCCAGACCAAGACCCGAATCATGACCCAGACTAAAACCATGACCCAAACAAAGACCCAGACTAAAACCAAGACCCAAACCAAGATCCGAACCACGACCCAAACTAAACTAAGCAAAGACCAAGACCCGAAACAAGATCAGACCAAGACCCATGCCAAGACCGGACTAAGACCACAACTAAGAACCAGACCAAGACCCAAACCAAGACCAGACCAAGACCCGAACCAAGACCAGACCAAAACCCGAACCAAGACCAGACCAAAACCCGAACCAAGACCAGAGCAAAACCCGAACCAAGACCAGACCAAGACTAGACCAAGACCCGAACCAAGATCAAGACTAAGAACCAAGACCAGACCAAGACCTGAACAAAGATCAGACCAGGACCAAGACAAGAGCCAATTACCAATCAATGATCAATACCTCAAAAACGAAGTGCGCACAAACGAAGCACAAACGAAGCACAAACGAATGGCACCATTTTGAAGCAAATCGGACACTATGGGGGGGCTAACTTCACACAAGTCCACTTATTACGCCACGACTGGTTCTGCTAGATCTGAAAGTGCGCTCCTACAAAGCGAGAACAGTGGCGCTATAGTCGAAAGTAGTAGAAAAACAAGATCGGGCCCTTGGACTTTAAATAACTGTAAATGATCTGAGACTGATAGAAACAACTTTGCACAGCTCTGTTTTCGCATCCTCACACTGGAAGTGTCCATTCATTCCTTCACTGACGAACAGTTTCTGGTCTCCTCTGATCCAACGCTCCTCTCACCCACTTGGCACAGGTTTAGCAGCTGCCTCCATCGCTGCTTCATCTGTCTATTTCCATCCACCCTGACCGCCGCTCCAGGCCCACGTGGGACGCCTCTTCTCTGGGTAACACGCGTCTGACCTCCCTCCAGACATCATCCAGGCAGTGCCAACGCTGAGGCTGAAGCTGTTAATTCACTCTCCGCTTATGAGTCAGAGGAGTGTTACTCATCAGAAAACATGAATGAAGCGGCCAGTCCTTTATTGTGGAACGGCTTCATATCATTATTTCATTCTTGTTTGTTATTAGGGGGTGGGCAGCCTCGTCCCACTAAACAGCCTATAGGGCCTTGTATTGTTTACCTAAAAGCCGCTGATGACTCATCAACACGCTCCACTCGGTCTGAAGCTGTTTCTGTGTCTCCAGAAAAACACTGCTCTGATGTAACGGTCTCGCTGCCATTGTTAGCCGACACCAGGGAGCCGTAATCGGGCACCTTTATAATGCACCACATAAAAACAATCGAACAAAGCTAGAACCTGACCAGGATCTGTGGCCCGGGTTCAAGTCTGCTATTGTTTACTGATGACAGCAAGTGTAATGTCACATTGATTAACCTCTTACCCCTGCCTTAACAGAGCACATTCTTTACCCAAATCTAAAAGCTTCTCGACTGGAGCTTACAGCCTATACCTGGTTTTCAGTCATGTGACTTTTATACAGTACTACAACATGCAACAATATCTCTACACAGGATGAAAACCCACCTTAACCAAGCACATTTTCTCCAGTTTTACCAAAATCTAAAAGCTTCTTGACTGGAGCTTCCAGACTATAGGCCAGTGCAACACTTCATTTGAAAGCTAAGGCCTATAAAACTCATCTAAGCTTCTTCCTTGTCTTTGTTATCACGTTTTTCATCGCGTTTTCGTCTTTTTGCCACATTTTTTATCACATTTCCATTGATTGATTAAAACATGGCTCCTGAGAGTGCACTATGTGAAGAAACAAGCAAGTCAGTGTTTAACGATGTTAGCATGCTACCGGTTAGCATCTAGCTTCAACAGCTCTGCTTTGACCTCCCCAAGAGAAAACCCTGAACCACAAACATCTGACCTTGGATACAACATGTGACAGAGGTCAGAGCTGTTACTGTAGTATCTCCTCAGTGTCATACATGTGAGACACACATGTATGTCACATACACATATCATGTTGAAGCCATTGACAATTGATTTGGTTGCTAACCGGTAGCATGCTAACGTCTTGAGCAGCTTAAACACTGACTCAGACTCAGACTCTGTTGACAAGACAAACTGTAAAAATCACTGAGAAAGTTTTTTTCTGTTTCCTCTTTGATGGGTTAGTTTAGTCTTCAGAGTGAAGCAGATCTTTACTAAATCCTGCTGTAGCTCCACAGACAGAGATTTGCTGATTTCTTCACATAAAAGTACATAAAAATGCCACTGTCAGTTGTCTTTCATTTTCATCCTAAGTAGATATATTGTTACATGTTATCGTCCTGCATAATGTAACCTCGGTATTCAAAATGGCCGCCGGAACTAAGCGTGATGTCATTGAAAACGAATGTATAAAGCAAACTTTTGCAGTTTTTCTGTCACGTTTTTGTCGCCTGCTCTGCGGTCTTTTTGACCCTTTTAGCTGCGTTTTTGTTGCTTTTTCCTACATTTTTTATGCCTGTTTTGTGGTGTCGTGGTGCTCCTCATTTACGTCTCGTTTTTTGACACTATTTTGACGCTTTTTTCAAGAGGCTTTTAGATTTGTGTAAAAACGCTTGAGGTGGTGACAACGTGACATAACAGTTAGGATCGCATTTGTAGGCCTTAGCTTTCAAATGAGGTATTACACTGTTGCTCTAAAGTCGAGAAGCTTTCAGATTTGGGCAAAGCTGAGCTGAAGAAAATGGGCTCGCTTTAAGTGGGGGATAAGAGGTTAATGAACACATGAGACATACTTTTAAACACGCCGGTCCGGATTGCAGCCATGGCCTAATCTCCGTCCGTGAGCGCCGTGCGCCCTAAGGCCACATGTTTTTAGTGGGAACGATGATTTACATGCATGAGATGTATGTTCATTAACATGTTCTGACCAAATAAACAAATGAACAAAAAGGGCTATATGTTTGTTGTTAATATTATAAAACCCACCTTAACCAAGCACATTTTCTCCAGTTTTACCAAAATCTAAAAGCTTCTTGACTGGAGCTTCCAGACTATAGGCCAGTGCAACACTTCATTTGAAAGCTAAGGCCTATAAAACTCATCTAAGCTTCTTCCTTGTCTTTGTTATCACGTTTTCCATCGTTTTTGTCTTTTTGCCACATTTTTCATCACATTTCCATTGTTCTTATGTCTAGTTTTGCCGCTTTCGTTTCTTGTAACTGTGATCAAGCTACAAAATGTGAACAAAAAAGCAACAAAAAAGGGCGAAAACGTGACAATGAGGAGAAGCTTTGATGAGTTTAATAGGCCTTTCAAATGAGGCGTTTCGTTGGCCAAGGCTGTAAAGAGATTTTAGATTTGGTTAATGCAGACCTGGAGAAAATAAGGTTAAGAGGTTAACATTAAGATTTTTTTTTTTTTTTTTTTTTTTACAAACAATGGAAGAGGAAGCTTGTACATCTTTTTTTATGTATAGCTTTTCTGAAGCACTGCTTTCTGCACTTTTTACAATTTACAGGGAGCTATAGTGTAATGGAAATGTAAACAACCTGCTATGTTGTGACAGAAACGTGACAAAAATGCAACAAAAACGTGACAAAAATGCAACAAAAAAGCGACAAAACATAAATTAAAATGGAACAAAAATGGAACATAAATGTAACAAAAATGTAAAAAAACATGACCAAAAACATGACAAAAATGCAATAAAAATGTAACAAAAAAGCAAAAAAACATGACAAAAAGCAACAAAAATGCAATTAAAAAATAAATTAAAATGGAACAAAAATGGAACAAAAATGTAAAAAAACGTGACAAAAAAAAGACAAAATCGTGACAAAATTGCAACAATTACTTGACAAAAGTGTACAATGCAATGAAAATGAAAAAACAATGAAAATGTGACAATAAAAACCTTATTTCCAGTGTTATTTCCCTCTTCCTGATCCCCGTGGCCCCGCCCCCGCCGCGCTCGGCGTCTCTCCGCCAGAGCCTGACGCGCGGAGGTGGGCGGTATATGAGCGCAGGCGGCGGGCTGTGGATCCCTTTTACCGCCATCAGAGCGGACTGGCCTCTCTTTGCTTTTCAGGACCCGCACGTCTACCACCGCCACACCGCCTCTCCTGCCTCATCCCCCCGGCCTCACAGCGACGGTAAGCCCCGGCGGGACGCGTACACGGACACCCGTGCGTCGCGGATTTCCGTCATGTCAGCGCGGCGCAAGTGTCGAGATGTTGCCGTTTTCTTCACATGAGGCGGCGGTTTAACGAGGCGGACTGTGTTGCTAAAGCTAGTCGTGGGAACATCGCGGCCATTGAGGCTCCGTCGCGGTCCGTGTTTGGTTATTTCCACGGAGGATGCGAGGACGGAACCGAACCCGAACCGCGGCGCCTCAACACAATCGCACGAACACGCCTTAAAATAAAGAAATATGGGACTAAATTTGACAAACCGGGACTAGTTCAGCTTGAGGGTCTGAACTAGGACAAAACGTGACTGCACAAGATCTGGGAGTATCAACACTACGAACCATAACCGATGTGTCAGAAATAAATAAATAAAAAATCAGCGTACGGCCCTTCAGTTAAAACCAACGGCAACGCGGCACGCGCGCTGTCGCCGCATCGTCGCTTATCCGTTAATCGCAATTGATTGAAGAATCGCCACAGGATGAAATCGCAGACTTGTGTGTATTTCATAGGCTTTTGTGATAACACGTGTCTTGCCAAGTGCTCGATTTTGTCTTGACCTATTTTTTTTTCCTTCTACAATGTTGTGCGTTCATGCTAGCGGATGTAAACTCTTTATTTCAAGTAGCTAGCGTGGCTGCTTTAGCCCCACGGGAAACGACAAGTGTCTGCCGCCACGGGGGCACTTGTTACCGGGTTTAAAATGCCCACCTTTAAAGCGGCGTGTCTGTAAATTCTTCCTCACACTTTCGGGGGAAAAAAGCTCACGAGCTAGCCTCGGTTAGCCTTTCCCACACGCACTGACAGGAGAAGGCTGCTTACAAAAAAGAAAAAAAAGGGCCGGGCTAATCTGTGACTTGGAGCTTTTTTTTTGTTTTTTTTGGAGCCATGTTTTTGCGTATGTGGGGGCAGACATTACACGTTTTAGCAACAGGTTGGATGCGGAGACCTGGGTGGAGATGCTAGTCGTGCTAGCTGCAGGGAGGGTCCCAGCAGCGCATGATGTGAGCTGTCTCGGATCGTGTGTGTCCCTAGGGTGCTGCGTGGGGCAGAATGGAGCAGGCAACACGTGGTCGGAGGGCAGAAAAGAGGGAGGAAAGGGGACTGTCCCGCATGTTCAACCTCTGGGGGCTATTGTTGCACTGCGCGTAAACTTCGAAATGTCAAGCTAGCTTTTTGCGCGTTTCGGTTACCCGGTGTTGCGTTGCCCTGGAGGAGAGAAGAATGGAGGAGATGATGTTTTGTTACTTTTTAGATGAATTTACACCCACAAGTACTCTTTTTAAACTCCTAAACCCCAACCTGGACCGAGCACATTTTGTACCGTTTCCCAAATCAAAAAGCTTCTTGAACAAAGTGTCAAAACAGATGAAAATGAGGATGAAAAAGCAAAAAAAGGCGACAAACAAGCAACAAAAGTGCAGCGAAAACATGTCAGAAAAGCAACAATAATAAAGCGACAAACGCGACTAAAACGTGATAAACATGTTACTAAAGCAATAAAAGGGCAACGATGACACAATATGAAAAGCACAACTAAAAAGTGACAAAGACGGGAGAAAAATAAGCGTCAAAAAGCAACAAAATGATAAACATGACCGAAAAAAACCTACACAATGTGACAAAGGTTTGATAGTTCTTAGCTTTCAAGGCCTACAGGCTAAACTCCAGTTGAGGAAAAACTGAACTGGAGCAAATTTGCTCAGTGAAAGGCGGGGGTGAAGAGGTCAGTTAGCCTCTTAACCCCCGCTTGAACCGAGCACATTTTCTCCAGGTCGGCTTCACCCAAATCTAACGTCTTGAAGAAAACATAAATAGTGACAAATGAGACAAAAACTTGGATGGCAATGCAACAAAACGACAAACGTGAACAAAAAAGTAATAAATGTGCGTCCACTCGGAGTCCCCACAGAAAAAAAATAGTATTTTCTGTGTCTCGCAGGTCATTAGGAGCATTATATAACGCCGGCAACAATATAATCCCAAAAGTATCGCAGTGTGCCTGTATATCATAGTACAAAAAACTACTTCAATACTGTGAAGTACGTATACATTTTGTCGGGGCTGAAAAGTTTAAAAAGTCTAAGACAGATTCCAACTCTGCTTGTTTTTAACCCCCGCCTTAAGAGTGCCTGTTCTCCAGCTCAGCTTTACCCAAATCTAAAAGCTTCTTGACTGGAGTTTACAGGCCATAGCAACACATTTGAAAACTAAGGCCTACAAAAACATGACTTTTTGTTTTTTTTGGTCATATTTTTGTTGCTTTTCCCGTTTCTTTTGTCTTTGTTTCACCAATTTTTTTTGTCATGTTTTGCTTCTTAGTCACATTTTGTTGCGTTTTTCATCCTCGTTTTCGTTGCTATAGTGACACTTTTTCAAAAAGTTTGATAATGTTTAGAATATTCACCTCCACTGTCTTAAATGTGTGGAAAACATGGGAATATTTTTGGAAAAAACTTAAAATTGTGGCAAATTATTGGGGGGAAAGGACAAAAATTCAGAAACAATGGGGGTGACGTTTGGGGGGAAATGGAAAAAAGTTGGTGAAAAAAAATGAGTCAAAAAAGGGTAAAAAAAATTGTAAAAAAAAAAAAAAGGGAAAATGGGTAAAATCAGAAAGGTGGGGTGAAATATGGAGGAAAAAATAGGGAAAATATTAGTTTTGACAAATTGGCAAAAAAAAAAAATGGAAATTGTACAATATAAGTATACTTTGTTTCATGTTACTCGCCTTCACTATCTCGTGCATTATTATAACAGTCCCCCCCCCCTTTTTTCTTTTTGCTGAACAACTCTTGACCTGAATCCACCATTACATCTAAAACTAAAATTAGTTTTACACTTTTTCTTTTTAAAGCGATAGTCTAAGTGTAGCTGTCTCATAAATGTTCTAGCTTGCGTGTAATTGGCCGCCTGGGCGGGACATGTCTGTCAGGTCCAATCAGGAGGGGAGGGGGAGGAGCTTGATTGTCTACTTTGAAATTTTTCACCAGTTTCCTCTCTTAACCCCCTTCCAATTTTTTTTTTTTCCATTTTTCCTCAATGTTTAATTTTTAAATGTTTTAGTTTGCTAGTAGCGACCCTTTAAAACTGCTGTTGGATTGCGATGAGCTGCAGCCCTTCCTCAGATATTCAGACCTTCCGTTTAACTTTCACATTTGTGCGTTTGGTGTCAGTTTAGCCACTTTGTTCCAGCTGCTCCCGGAGTGACTCAGCAGCTCCGTGTGAGACACTGGAGCCTCTGCACGACAGGCGGCGACGAGCAGCGCCTTCAAACACTCCGATCAAACGGTTCTTTAAGATGTCTCGCTGTCCAAACAGAAATGTCACTGAGGCGGGATGGCGGGAGAAATGATCGGAACATTCAGGACAGCCCATGAATGTTCCCATGTGTCGATATTGAATGTGCAGGACAAATCTTTCATGATCATTGCATAACGTTGCCAAAGGAAGAGTCCCAAAAGAACCATGTGCAGCTGTAAAACTAGGGCTGGGACTAAATATCAGATCGGGCTTGTATAACAATGCTTTTTGCTGCAATACTTTCAATACTTGCGGTGAACGGGTCTGGGCTCATTCGACACAATAGGACATCACTGGACCATGTAGGGTGAGGAAAATACATAGTTTTAACATTTTTAAACTCTGTGTAGTCCCTTTTTAGAATAAACATGTTATAATTACTTACTGTATTGGATCGTGACAAAAGTGTATCGTCCCACCCTATTAAAAACTTGTGACGCACGGATCAGAAATGTTCTTATGGCTGAGTTTGACACGTTTCCCCTCGACATATTTTTGCACAGACTTGGTAATTAGCATAGACCGTTAAAAAGAATAGACAGTCTGGGTTCTTTAATCATAACAGTGTTGTCACAGGAGGAATATCAGGCTGTAGAAAGTGTTACAATTTTTGACGTGTTTTAAGTGCAGTGCTTTCCAGTGGGAGACTAGCGGTTATATTAGGCACTATTGGTGATTTTGCGTTTATGTGACTTCTCACGACGCCGATGTTCCATCACCCAATATTTTCTGCAGAGTTATGGCAGAGTTATGGCAGAGTTATGGCAGAGTTATGGCAGAGTTATGGCAGAGTTATGGCAGAGTTATGGCAGAGTTATGGCGGAGTTATGGCGGAGTTATGGCGGAGTTATGGCGGAGTTATGGCGGAGTTATGGCGGAGTTATGGCGGAGTTATGGCGGAGTTATGGCAGAGTTATGGCAGAGTTATGGCAGAGTTATGGCGGAGTTATGGCGGAGTTATGGCAGAGTTATGGCAGAGTTATGGCAGAGTTATGGCAGAGTTATGGCGGAGTTATGGCGGAGTTATGGCAGAGTTATGGCAGAGTTATGGCAGAGTTATGGCGGAGTTATGGCAGGGTTATGGCAGGGTTATGGCAGGGTTATGGCAGGGTTATGGCAGGGTTATGGCAGGGTTATGGCAGGGTTATGGCAGGGTTATGGCAGAGTTATGGCAGGGTTATGGCGGAGTTATGGCGGAGTTATGGCGGAGTTATGGCGGAGTTATGGCAGGGTTATGGCAGGGTTATGGCAGGGTTATGGCAGGGTTATGGCAGGGTTATGGCAGGGTTATGGCAGGGTTATGGCAGGGTTATGGCAGGGTTATGGCAGGGTTATGGCAGGGTTGTGACCAAACTCTAGTGAAAATCAGATCCAATCGTTTGACAGGAGTTCCCCCCTCCCACCTGATAACGGGGCTCAGTTGTGAAGGTCCAGAGCCTTGTATGAAATGAGTACGGTGAAACCAGGCTACATTTGGAGATTATACTGCAATACTTTAGTGACATCAGTCTATGTCTGGGCGATTTATCAAAATCAAATCGAAATCGCACTCTACTTTGGTCGATCTCGATATTCCTCATGCTACTGTATGATCGACAGGTTTACAGCCATGTTACAGGAAAAGAGCTGAGAGCTGAATAAAAGACGTGTCTGAGTGAATGACTCTGCTACAGGCGTTTATCGTGATCGCGACGCGTATCAGATCGGCCCCGAGTATCGTGATGCGCATCGTCGCCGCGCTTGACACATTTTTTTTAAGCGTTTTTGTTGTGGATTTGCTTTTTCATCCTGGTCTTTGTCGCTTTTTTAATGTTTTTTGTTTTTAAGAAGCTTTTAGATTTGGTAAATGTCAAACTTAGCTTTCAAATAAGGTGTCACACTGGCCTAGAAGCTCCAGTTTTATCCAAATCTAAAAGCTTCAGGACTGAACTGGAGAAAATGTGCTCAATTAAAGGGGTTAATCCGGATGGAAACGAGTCGTTAAGTCCACGTTTTGCTTTATTTTTCCATAGCTTTAATCACAAGGTAACTTAACATTGTGTAGCCATAGTTCCATCCATCCATCCATTTTCTTCCGCTTTATCCGGGGCCGGGTCGCGGGGGCAGCAGTCTCAGCAGAGATGCCCAAACTTCCCGATCCACACACACCTCCTCCAGCTGTTCTGGGGGGACCCCGAGGCGACACCAGGCCAGCTCGGAGACATAGTCCCACCACCGTGTCCTGGGCCTTCCACGAGGCCTTGTCCCACTAGGACATGCCTGGAACACCTCCCGCGGGAGGCGACCAGGAGGCATCCGAAACAGATGCCCGAGCCACCTCAGCTGGCTCCTTTCGACGTGAAGGAGCAGCGACTCTACTCCGAGCTCCTCCCGGGTAACTGAGCTCCTCACCCGATCTCGGAGGGTGCGCCCAGCCACCCTGCGAAGGAAACTCATTTCGGCCGCTTGTATTCGCGATCTTGTCCTTTCGGTCATGACCCAAATCTCATGACCATAGGTGAGGGTGGGAACGTAGATCGATCGGTAAATCGAGAGCTTTGCCCCGACTCAGCTCCCTCTTCACCACGACAGACCGATACAGCGACCGCATCACTGCTGACGCCGCACCGATCCGTCTGTCGATCTCACGCTCCATCCGTCCCTCACTCGTGAACAAGACCCTGAGATACTTGAACTCCTCCACTTGAGGCAAGGACTCCCCACCGACCTGAAGAGGGGAAGCCACCTTTTTCCGGTGGAGAACCATGGCCTCGGATTTGGAGGTGCTGATCCTCATCCCGGCCGCTACACACTCGGCTGCAAACCGCCCCAGTGCGTGCTGGAGGTCCTGGTTCGTTGAAGCCATCAGAACAACATCGTCCGCAAACAGCAGAGATGAGACTCTGAGGCTCCCAAACCGGACACCCTCCGGCCCCTGGCTGCGCCTAGAAATTCTGTCCATAAAAATAATGAACAGAACCGGTGACAAAGGGCAGCCCTGGCGGAGACCAACACGCACCGGGAACAGGTCTGACTTACTGCCGGCAATGCGAACCAAGCTCCTGCTGCGGTCATACAGGGAACGGACAGCCCTTAGCAGAGGGCCCCGGACCCCATACTCCCGGAGCACCCCCCACAGGGCACCACGAGGGACGCGGTCGAACGCTTTCTCCAGATCCACAAAACAAATGTGGACTGGTTGGGCGAACTCCCACGAACCCTCGAGTACCCGATGAAGGGTATAGAGTTGGTCCAGTGTGCCACGACCAGGACGAAAACCGCATTGTTCCTCCTGGATCCGAGGTTCAACTATCGGCCGGATCCTCCTCTCCAGCACCCCGGAATAGACCTTACCGGGGAGGCTAAGGAGGGTGATTCCTCTGTAATTGGAACACACCCTCCGATCCCCCTTCTTAAAGAGAGGGACCACCACCCCAGTCTGCCAATCCAGGGGCACTGTCCCCGACCGCCACGCGATGTTGCAGAGACGTGTCAACCAAGACAGTCCTACAACATCCAGAGACTTAAGGTACTCAGGGCGAATCTCATCCACCCCCGGAGCCTTGCCACCAAGGAGCTTTCTCACCACCTTGGTGACTTCAGCCCCGGTGATGGGCGAGCCCACCTCCGAGTCCTCAGCCTCTGCTTCCTCATTGGAAGACGTGACGACGGGATTGAGGAGGTCCTCGAAGTACTCCTTCCACCGCCCGACGACATCCCCAGTCGAGGTCAGCAGCCCCCCACCCGCACTGTACACAGTGTTGGTGAAGCACTGCTTCCCCCTCCTGAGGCGCCGGATGGTTTGCCAGAATCTCTTCGAGGCCGACCGATAGTCTTCCTCCATGGCCTCCCCGAACTCCTCCCAGACCCGAGTTTTAGCCTCCGCGACCGCACGAGCTGCAGCACGCTTGGCCTGCCGGTACCTCTCAGCTGCCTCAGGAGTCCCACAAGCCAACAAGGCCAGGTAGGACTCCTTCTTCAGCTTGACGGCATCCCTTACTTCCGGGCGCCACCACCGGGTTCGGGGATTGCCGCCGCGACAGGCACCAGAGACCTTACGGCCACAACTACGAGCAGCCGCATCGACAATGGAGGAGGAGAACAGAGTCCACTCTGACTCCATGTCCCCCGCCTCCCCCGGAATCTGGGTGAAGCTCTTCCAGAGGTGGGAGTTGAAGACCCCACTGACAGAGGGATCCGCCAGTCGTTCCCAGCAGACCCTCACAACACGCTTGGGCCTGCCAGGTCTGACCGGCTTCCTCCCCTGCCAGCGGATCCAGCTCACCACCAGGTGGTGATCAGTTGACAGCTCCGCCCCTCTCTTCACCCGAGTGTCCGAGACACGCGGCCGGAGGTCAGACGACACAACTACAAAGTCGATCATCGACCTCCTGCCTAGGGTGTCCTGGTGCCACGTGCACTTATGGACACCCTTGTGCTCGAACATGGTGTTCGTTATGGACAAACTGTGACTAGCACAGAAGTCCAATAACAGAACACCACTCGGGTTCAGATCGGGGAGGCCGTTCTTCCCAATCACCCCCTCCCAGGTCTCACTGTCGTTACCCACGTGGGCGTTGAAGTCCCCCAGTAGAACAATGGAGTCCCCAGTCGGAGCACCATCTAGTACCCCTCCCAGGGACTCCAAGAAGGCCGGGTACTCTGCACCGATGTTGGGCCCGTAGGCCGAAACAACGGTGAGAGACCTGTCCCCGACCCGAAGGCGTAGGGACGCGACCCTCTCGTCCACCGGGGTGAACTCCAACACGTGGCGGCTGAGCTGGGGGGATATGAGCAAACCCACCCCAGCCCGCCGCCTCTCCCCGCGGGCAACTCCAGAAAAATGGAGAGTCCAGCCTCTCTCCAGGAGTTGGGATCCGGAACCCAAGCTGTGCGTGGAGGTGAGCCCGACTATATCTAGCCGGTATCTCTCAACCTCCCGCACAAGCTCAGGCTCCTTCCCCCCCAGCGAGGTGACGTTCCATGTCCCGAACGCCAGAAGCTGTGCATGCGGACCAGGTCGTCGAGGCACCTGCCTCTGACTGCCACCCAGTCCTCTCCGCACCCGACCCCTACGGATCCCTCTGCGGGTGGTGGGTCCACAGGAGGGCGGGCCCACGTCGTCCCTTCGGGCTGTGCCCGGCCGGGCCCCGTGGGCAGAGACCCGGCCACCAGACGCTCGCGTTCGGGCCCCAACCCCAGGTCTGGCTCCAGGGTGGGGCCCCGGCTGCGCCATGCCGGGCGACGTCACGGTCCTTGAATATTGTACGTCCATAGAGGTCTTCTGAGTCGTTAAGTCCACGTTTTGCTTTATTTTTCCATAGCTTTAATCACAAGGTAACTTAACATTGTGTAGCCATAGTTTTTGTTTCTAATCCTCCTTCTGTTCTCTCCTGCAGCACTTGACTCGGTGAAGATGGCAGACATGGACAAGTGAGTCTCAGCCTTTTCCTCTAATTGTACAGTGTCTCTTCTTGACGGGTGACGCTGACGTTCTCAACAGCCTGTAGTTTATCGGTCATGATCTCTTTAACTCCAGGCCCGTCCACACGACACAAAAACTGACACGTTCAGGATCCTGAAATGAGAGCATGAGTATAAACCGAAAAGCACAATCGGCCCCAAGTAGATTATTGTGGATTTTTCCTTTTTATTAAATGAAGCTGCATCCGATATACTCATCGTAGACGGCTTAAAGGGGCTTTTTTATTGTTCATTCAATATTATTTTTCATTTTTATGTCTGTCGATCACAGACAGAACAGCTCATGTCCTAAAACTCCCCAATGCTTGTGCTTTATTCATATGTGTATTTTTATTTAACTATAGTATTGAGATGTTACTTATTACTGCAGATTAACAGTCTCTTTTCTCCTTTACTGGATTTCCTCGTGTGTTTATAGTAACTTATCCAGCAGCTTCAGCATTTTATATAAACACGCTGTATGTCTTTATTTAGGATTTTCTGAGGACTTTTTAGTCGCTGGGTTAGTTCAGCTCCTGGGCATTAAACGGCGTAAGAATCATCAGAACTGTTAGCCGCGAGTTAGCAACATTAGCAACATTAGCAACATTAGCCTGTATGTTGTAAACACTGCAGACTCTGCAGCACTAACAACATTTAGCTCTGGTTAAATCCAGCTCAGACTCTGGTTTAGGGAGTGTCGTCTGTAGTAAAGTCGGCTCAGTGGAGAATTCTTTAGTGTAAATCCGATATTCTCAAATTATGTCAAAATCTCATCTCGTATCATCTCGCTGATGCTTATGAAATGGTGGTGTGCGTTTGTTTCCTCGTGCAGTTGAGGTGCGCGGCACATCATGGATGAACATTGAAGATATAAGCGTTTATGATGCAGATGATCCATATCAAAAAAATTGTAAAACGGGCTGAACAAAATGACAGTGAAAATCTTGTTAGGGACCACATAGCCATCTATTCTATTCTATTCATTTAGACCCAGTCAAGTTAATCGTTCTTGTCCAAACTAATTCCAGAAAGAAAAATTCCAGATTTTAGCCTTTGGTGAACTGGCTCAGCTCATCAGCCTGCCCTCCTCTAGACTTCCAGACAAAACTGAAACTTCCTGTTTTTACTTCTTTGTTTATATCAATATTCTAGTAATTGAACAGTGTCTCAGTTTTTGTAAAGAAAAGTTAAGTATGAAAAGTGGGCCCAGTAAGGCCAAAGTCAGGCTTGGTCCCGGCTCGTGACCGGAGCATCGATCTCTGCTGCAGTGAGGAGTCCAGTTTCAGGGCATCAGCACAAGGCCACGGCGCCTCCCAGAAGCCTTTGTTTTCTTCACCGTCGACTGGAGCAGACCTGGAACAGACCTGGAACAGACCCGTCCATACCGTGTTCTAGTGGAGTGTACTTTTGACTGGATGCAAACCCCCAAATATGAAATCGTTTTCATCAGGGCTGCAACTGCCTTTTTTCATTTTGCTCTTTAATCGTCAGGCTGAGAAATGCTCAAGATAAATGTTTTACAAACCTTTTAACTTGTGAAGCCAAACGCCGCCGCTTCACGACATGTTCATATAAAAACCCGCCGACCCTGTAGTTTTCAGAACTCTACTCGTGTTGTCGCGATGCTTGAATAAAACTCTATTCTTGATGCACATTTCCATACCAAGGAAAAACAAAATCCCCTCTTAAATATACATTATATCTGAACACTCAATATATTTATTTGGTTTTACCAAGTTAACCTCTTAACTCCCTATAATGTTCAGCTTTCCCCAAATCTGAAAGCTTCTTGGCTGGAGAGTTCAGTCTATAGGCCTTAATGCCTCATCTGTAAGCAAGACTGCGTCGTCACGGTGACACTTTCTTTGCTCTATTCATGTCACATTTTTGTTGCAATTCCAGCTTTTTGTTGGGTTTTAGTTGCTTTTTTGACCATTTTTTTTCTTGCTTTTTTGACCATTTTTTTCTGCTTTTTTGAAAACATTTTCCTGCTTTTTTGACCATTTTTTTCTTGCTTTTTTGACCATTTTTTTCTGCTTTTTTGAAAACATTTTTCTGCTTTTTTGACCATTTTTTTCTGCTTTTTTGACTATTTTTTTCCCTGCTTTTTTGACTATTTTTGTCTTTTTTGACCATTTTTTTTCTGCTTTTTTTTAAAACATATTTTAATCCTTTTTTTTTTTTTACCAGTTTTTGCCACTTTCTTGTAAGTGTTCTATGGCGTCATTGTAACTTTTT
Organism: Gobius niger; assembly: GCF_951799975.1. Classification (NCBI taxonomy): domain Eukaryota; kingdom Metazoa; phylum Chordata; class Actinopteri; order Gobiiformes; family Gobiidae; genus Gobius; species Gobius niger. The sequence continues at coordinate 3,725,507 of NC_136853.1, read as the reverse complement.
TGTTTGTTTTACATCTCGTTTTCATTTCTATTTTGGCGCTTATTTTCTAGAAGCTTTTAGATTTGGGCAAAGCCAAACTGGAGAAAATGTGCTCGGTTCAGGTGGGACTTAAGAGGTTAAGAAGTTATTGTAATAAAAGGTTTTTTCAGCTGCAAGCCTTCACGTTAACGTTAATATGTCGTGTCCGTTTTCTGCAGCAAAGAGCAGGCGGAGATGGACCCGGCCGACATGGAGGACGTGGAGGAAGTGGAGGAGGAAGAGACCGGAGAAGACGTCAACAGCAAAGGTAAGAGTCACCAGGCTGCAGGAGAGTCCGAGACGTCTTGCAGATAAATAAATCCAATTCATCTGTTTCATTAGCTGTCTGACACGCCTCCAGTGCCGCCCGAACGCTCGCTCTTTTCTAAACGTATTCCCTGCTCATTGTGTTTGGCTGATACGGCCGGGTCTATTTTTAGCCGGTTTTGATTAGCCTTTTAAAGACGCGGCGGTGGCGGGCGGCTCATCTGTCTGCGACCGCACTGAGGGAGCAGCCCCAGTCGGAGATTCTAAATGTATGAGGGAGCTGCATCACTCGCATCACACGGGGAAGGCCGCGGGTGGTTCTGGACTGACTTTGCCGGAGAAGGAGTTTGATAAATGTGCTGGAGTTTGCGTGTTCTCCCCGTGTCTGCGTAGGTTTCCTCCGGGTACTCGCCTTTCCCCGACCACTCAAATCTCCCCTTAGTGTCCGCTCTTCAGGGACAACTTAGGAGTGTGACAATATATCGATTTTCTCATATATCGCGATATTTTGCGAGACGATGAGATTCTTTTTATTCCGATATCGATACTTTTGATGACACATGCATATTAATGAGCAACGTCATGCATGATAATGAGGCTGCAGTGCTCCATTGTTGGCCTCTATTGACTGAAAACAGTGATGTAGAATTCAGTCAGGACAGCAGGGGGCAGCACTGCAGCTTTAAGCACTTGGACCAAACACTGACACAATGGATCTGTCAATATTACAGCTCCAAATGTAGATAAGAGTTTACCGTCTGCGTCATCAGCTCAAATGCTAAAGCGGGGATTGGTTGTCCTTGGGCTGTTGCCGACAGTGAGAACATTTTGAATGAATGTTTTGTTTCTGTCCTCAGCCCGTCAGCTCACCGTTCAGATGATGCAGAACCCACAGATCCTGGCTGCGCTTCAGGAGAGACTGGACGGACTCAACGGCTCTCCGTCAGGGTACATCGAGAGGTGAGACAGTCCTGTACAAAAAACCACCTCTCATTTAAACCCTCTGAGGCCAGTGGAGACTTTGGGGATGTTGATCCACAGATGCTGAGTTTTAAAATACGTCTTGTCTATAATCTTGCTTCTAATCGGAACTGTCTGCCTGTGACAGCAGGGCGCAGACTGGTTGCCTCGCTTCCCTCAGTCTACCCCAGGGCAGCTGTGGCTACAGTAGTAGCTTACTACCATCAAGTATGGAGTGAATGAATAATGCAAAGTAAAGTGTCCAGAAAAGCGCTATAGAAAACCGATGCTTTATTATTATTATAATTATTATAGTAGGTTCTTCAGAGGGAGCTTGTTTGAAAGACCAAAATCAGCTGATTCCTAAACAAAGAACTTGTAAGCAAAAGTAGGCGAACAAACTTGTGACGAGTTTCTCTGCTCGCCTTAGGGCTGTGGGAGGTTCATGATAAAGCTCTGAGCTCTTTAAAGCAGTACTAAGTAATGTGTTTACCTTAATAAATCCTTCCCGTAGTCCCTGTGGGGGTGATACAAGTGTTTATGGGATGATTGGAGGGTCTTTCATCGCCCCCTGGTGTCTCTGGCCAGAAAACCATGTTTGCAACTTGTCTGCCACTGGTCCGGAGAAAGCAATACACACTAATGGAATCACGAAGAAGAAGCTAACATGCTAACGGGCAAAGCTAACTGTGGCTAACGTCACTTTAAACAGTATTTACAGCCAAGTTTGAGTGAAAAAAATTATTTCCGTTGTATAATTGGATGCACAGTAACCCTCTCTCCCTTCGCCTTTCCTGTCAGCGTAGTATTTACTCTCCAAGACAATTAATAAGTTAAAAAATCATAACTTGCTACGACACCTGCAGTTGCGCTTATGGCCTCTAGGGGGAAGAGTTACTTAGTACTGCTTTAATAAACAGTTTGGTTCTGGGGATTATCGGCCTTTAATCTGCAGCAGATATTGTAAAATACTAATATATCTACTAATATATCGACAGTTCCTACACATGTTCCCAGTGCTAGTTCCGTGTGTTTAAACTTTTTATTACTTAATATTACAGGATTTAAGCCTAATCCGACCCCTGACTTTGTTACTTTGATCTTAAATATTTTTAAATGGAAGTTGGAAAATGTGCCCATTAGTTCTGCAGTAACAGTGAAACTGGACCAGCTGTGTATTTCAGCGGTGCCTCTGAGTTTAAACAGCACTGCCCTGTGTCGGGCTGAAACACACAAGTACAAACACACTAGCACTAGCATCGAGCAGTAAAACATTAATGTCCATTTGACTTTTATGCAATTAAAGGCCAGTCTCAGGAACAACTTCACTGTTCCTGAAACGGTTCAAGTGTTTATTTTGATGTTCAAACGTATCAAGAACAAAACGAAAAACAATTAAACACTTTCTTTTTTTGAACTGTACGGTCTCGGGGTTTGCCGGTAACAGAAGCTGAGGGTGAATGAAACATTTATTTTGACGCTCTGAAACGTTAAGGGTTCCGTGTTGTACATTTGAGTTTTCCTTTAGTATTGCCCAGTCCACTGCTTCCCTACACTCTGGTCGATTACTGTTGTGATCGTTTCATTAAACTCCATGAATGATTGTTGTGTTGCAGTTTACCGAAGGTGGTGAAGCGCCGCGTGAACGCGCTGAAGAACCTGCAGGTGAAGTGCGCTCACATCGAGGCCAAGTTTTACGAGGAGGTCCACGAGCTGGAGAGAAAGTACGCCGCCCTGTACCAGCCGCTGTTCGACAAGGTGAGCCCGCCCCCACAGACCACACCGGACACAGCCAATATGAACCAGGTCTGACGGACATATGAGGCAAAAACAGTCTTCAGCCCGCACGTAGGATCCAAAAGCCATGTTCAAAAACATTAGCTCGATGTTGGCCAGAAGGGGCTTTAAGATGAACGAGGCCGGTTTGTGAATCCAGTCACTTTACAATAATCACGTTCCACATTTGTCAATTTTCTTTCAAAAACGGCTAAATTTAATAAAACAAACGTAACCGGTTGTTGGACTGGGTCTCAAAAACGTTTATCGCTCAACGTGAACACACTGTCTGTAAAGGAGACGCAAAAAAGTGGAAATGAAGAGTGTCAGAAGTGCATGGTCACGACTTCAGAGTTTACAACTTAACGTACATAAAGAAATGCAGGTAGACATCGCATTCATACGTATAAAAGACGTTCAAACTTACAATTACACAAAACAGCAGCGTCTGGAATTGTTTTTCAGAATAAGACCGGACTGGCCAATTCTCTTCATTAAAATACACCACGTGCTTATTGAGATCGGCCCTCATTAAAATCCTGATTTAGATTATAGTTCCATTAATTGTCCAGCCTTCGCCTTCAGTGATCCTCTGGAACGGTGCTTCGCCTCCTGGTTTGACCCTGTTTCAGAGCGTGGTGTCCTGCACTGGTTGGCTCCTCCCTCCTCCTGCACAGCTCCCTCCGCTCCACATGTATATTTAAATAGTGTGGGCGATGCTGAAAAGTTTATTTCATAATAATTTGAAGGCCTTTTATAACGATAATGAAGCGATATTTTTTGCAAACGATCTTTCATTTAGATTGTGTTTACACATGAAATACATTTTAGTTTAGCAGCCGTTTATTTGTAATTAATGTTCCCTCCTGGAACCGCCACCTTAACGTGGTGGAGGGGTTTGAGGACCTGAATGATCCTGGGAGAGCTCTGTCGGGGGCTTCGTGCCCCTGTAGGGTCTCCCAGGGCAAACAGGTCCTACAGGTGACTGGCCAGACAGAGCGGTTCTGAAGCCCCTTATGAGAGACCAACAGGCCCGGTTAGAACCATGAGGCCGTCCTGTGGACCCACCACCTGCAGGAGGAGCCATAGGGACTCCCACAGCCGCCCCCATGACCCAGTGAAGTGGATATCTTAATGTCGACGATGTGTTGCCCTCCTGCGCGTTCTTCCGTTGCTGAAACACATTCATCCATCCGGATTACAGCATTACGTTATGTCATTTTTGTTTTTGTTGTGAGTACCAGCTGTTTGCTGTTCTCAGAAACCCTTTCCACGCGGCGCCGCCTCTCTCCCACTCGTGTTTACGCTCCACATCTCAAGGATGCGACTCCTGAACTCACACTAATCAAATCAGCGCTATTGCACCGTGACGCATCAGAACTGACCTGCGCCGCGTTCTCCTCCGCCGCCGCCCACACGCCTCATATCTGCTGCATCTGCGTTAAACACGGCAACTTTTTAATCCAGACAGACGACAAAAGCCGCTTAGAAGTGGACGTGGCCAAACCGTTAACTGAAATCTCGCTTCCTGCATTTTGCAGTTTGTCGCCACAAATGGTCAAACTTTGTTTTGTGCCTAAAATACCAGATTAAAGATTAAGGCGAGACAGAATAGACCCGAGTGACATCAATTTGAAACCTTTGCTGTAGATTAATGATATGGAGTGTTGTCATTTTATGTTTTCATATACAAAAGTTGCCTATTTTCAGCTACTACACTTAAATAATGGATAAAGCCAAGTTTAAATGTATGGCTTTAGTTCGTTGGTTGCAATGAGGGATTTGGATTTTTTTATTTACCAGCAGAAATTCAAATTTTCCCCTTGTTTTTTTGCAGTTCAAAGCTCAATAAATAAGGCAAGAGTCGCATATTGAAATAAAAAAGAAATTCAAACGTTCTAGTACTTAACATTTTGAAGTCTTCAGGAGCTACAAAAGAGGAGATGTTTAAGATCTATGTGCCACTGACGGCAGGGCCTGTAGATGCTGTCACTGCATCGAACAGAACTTCCAACTTTAACTCCAATTAAACTAAGACTAAACTGTTTTTGGCCACAGACAAAGAGAAAGTGTCATCAGTCTCTAAAACAAAAAATGAGGTTAGAAATCTACGAGTAATCAATGATGCTAAAAAGCTGCTGACGTCATTGCTTTAATGTGGCTAAAATCACAGGACTCTGAAAGACTTATCCATGGTTAGACGACTGTTGGACAGAACCAGGAAATACGACCATATTAGTCCAGTGCTCCGGTCTCAATAGACTTTAAAACAGCTCTGCTTGTTACAAGTCTTTTCATGGTTGGCACCAAAGTCCATCTCTGACATGTTACAGCCGTATGAACCATCTCAGACCCTGAGAACTTCAGGGAGGGGCCTCCTGGTGTGTCCCAGAGCCAGGACTAAACACGCTAAGGCTAAACTCTGGAACAGTCTTCATGAGGATGTGAGACGGGCACACGTGACGCCCGAAAGTATTTGATCTGCACTCTTGTTTTGACTGTAAATAAACCCTGCTTTGCCTCATTTTGAGAAAACGAGCCCCAAAGTCTCATAATGGATGTGAGGTATATTTCCCTCTTTAGCCGCTGCTACTGTAACGGCTCGTCCCAGAAACAAAATGACCATATTTGGATTGGAGTTGTGAATTTGTGAATGAATGAGCTGGAAAGGGTTTTGTGTCTGGGATTTGAGTTTGACAGTTCTGTCTCCTCGCGCCGCCATATTTGTTTCCACATAAACACGGGTTTGTTTGTCACACTTCTGCCGCCTGTCCTGACCCTGTGATTCTGCTTTTCCAGAGGAGCGAGATCGTGAAGGCGGCGTACGAGCCCACAGACGAGGAGTGCGAGTGGAAGGCGGACGAAGAGGAAGAGCTGACAGTAAGTAAACAGGTACAGGTGACGTATGACCAACGCGACACACGACCCACACACGACCCACACTCTGCCCCGGGGCAAATCACACAGGCTGTAGTGGTCGGTGTGTTACGAGACACAAACACATCTCCTGTTCGGCTTTACCCAAATCTAAAGCTTCTGGAGCTTACAGCCTATAGGCCAGTGTAACGCCTCATTTGAAAGCTAAGACCTACACTGTAGAGGTGGGAACCTCTGGGTATCTCACGATTCGATACGCGATACATGGCTTACGCCAGGGGGAGGCAAGTTTGCTCGACCAAGGGCCGGACCCTCCAATTGTCGCATCACTTTCTACAAATAACAGTGCTACACATTAGTCTCGCCAACCAGACTCCGCTTCTTTACAGAAGAGGCTCTGGCAACACTCGCGCTTTCAAAGGAAGTGACGCAGCGATATGGAGCCTACCGACCAATCAGAGCAGCTCCCTGAACGTCACGTTGTTGCGCCTTTGTTTTGTAGTTTTTCAACACAAGCTTCCACTTCACTAATGCTCCGGTTTGCTTGTGTTCTTCAGTTTTTCTGACATAAACGACAGAAGTCATTTACCGAACTCCGTGTGGCAGGAGCGCCATTGTTAACGTCCCAATGACGACAACTTTCTTGTAGCTGTTTCTGTCGTTACATCCGCTTTGTTCTCATTGGCTGCTGCGCTTCGGTCGTCCCACATTAGTCCCGCCTCCAGCAGTAGCTTTTCTACGACAGGGTCGCCAGACTAGTCTCCTGTTTATTCATTAATAAACAGGAGAGATTAATCTGGATGCCAGGCTAACACATGTCTGACCTAAATAGGTCTTCAGAAATGTTAAAGGGATTGACTGTTTTTCACATTTCAAGAGCATTTTAACTTCTTAACCCCCGCCTGAACCGAGCACATTTTCTCCATTCGGCTTCACTCAAATCTAAAAGCTTCTTGAATAAAGCGTCAAAATAGGGAGGATGAAATGCAACAAAAGTGATAAAAAATGCGGCAAAGGTTAAGAGTAATGAAAAAGCAACATCAAAGCAACAAAAACATGACGAGAACAACGAAATCCTACAGAAAAGGGACAAAAAGTGAAGAAAATGCAACCAAACAGACACAAAAAATGGACAAAAACATGACAAAAGCATCAAATGTTATAAACGCTGCGACAATGTAACAAAAGTTAGGATCAGTTTTGCAGGCTTTCAAATGAGGTGGTACACTGGCCAAGCTCACCAGTCGAGAAGCTTTTAGATTTGAGTAAAGTTGAAATGGAGATAATGCTCTTGGTTAGAGTGGGGGGGGGTAAGAGGTTTTTGACAGGCATTTGATCTCTGATTTGGGTAATAATATTCCTCAAAATCATCTTGAGGGCCAGAGGCTTCATGATGGAGGGCCGGATTTGGCCCCCGGGCCTGACGTTGCCGACCACTGGCTTACGCTAACGATTATCTCACGCCGATACTGTGATAATCAATATATTGCACAGAAATAAACTACGATACATCACGATTTAAAAAACATAACATAAACTAACATACTACATGTTATTTCCCCTTTAACACTTCATGTTCTTTTCATGTACGATGTTTATAATATATTTACATTTAAATAAACCACAGTCCTGTTTCAAAAGGAAAAAAACAACCCCATGTTAATCTTCTTTATAATAAAAAATAAAAGATTAAATCATTAAAAGTAAATAATTTGTGTGACAGTGTTTGGTCCAAGTGCTTAAAGCTGCAGTGCTGCCCCCTGCTGGTCTGACTGAATTCTTGATCATTGTTGGCTTCTATTGACTGAAAACAGTGGCGCACTGCTGCCTCATTAATATGCATGACCTCATCAAAAGTATCGATCGGAATTAAAAGTATTGGTATCGTATCGCCCTGCAAAATATCGAAATATATCGGAAAATATATTCGATCATCTCGAAATGAGTGACGTTTTCTTAAAATAAAGTGTAATTTCAAGAAATCCGTCCATTGGGCAAGATATTTACACATAAAGGTGCACTATGCCACTTTTTATCTAAAAATGTTTTGATATTAACACGTATTTGACCTTTCATGCTTGGGTGGTTAGCACAGCGCCTGTACTTCCTCCCCCGATGGCCTGTCGGACGCTCCAGGATCAATGGTTTTCCCTGCTATACATTCCATTCCGAAACCCTAAATACCCTGATGCTTCAGGATCAATTTGATTTCATAGGAGCCACCGGGATAGAAAGCCAAGGCAGCCAGCTAATCCCCATACAGCTGCAAAGTCAAATATGACTAACTTATTTTACATCAAAAGTTGGTTTTATCTTAATTTAAAGGTGCACTATACAACAGTTTTATTTCAATCAATGAACCACAGGAGGAGAGATCCACTCCCATGGACGGACAGGCAGGAGACCCAGGGCCGATGGGGGTCCCTCAGCAGACGGGTCAAGATCGCAGACCGTCCAGTCCTTAGATTCCAGTATGCAGGGTTCCTCCGTTCAATCTAGACAGGCACTCCCGAGGGGGGGGGGGACAGGAGACACCATGTGAATAGTGATGAACAGACGACGGATAAACGAAATATTGTATCATAATAAGACAAAGTCTGCAGTTAGAAGATGATCCGTGTTCCCCACAGCAGTGTTCCTCCTAACGCAGCTTTACTCCAGGCTGTGGGTCAGAGCTTTACCTAACTCGCGCTGCCCAGCAAGAAGGTCCCGGGTTCAGTTCCCGGACAGGGCCTTGCCGTGTAGAGTTTTCATCTTCTCCCCGTCTGTGCAAAATGCAGTTTTAATGCTTATTATAGCAAATAATAAATTGCAAAATCATAATTTACTCGTACCACCACCGACCAACACAGTTTGTATTTTTGACCCCCGGTCCAAATGAGCTGGAGCCCCTGCTGTGGAGCGACTGGATGAATGTGTGTGTGTGTGCATTTCTTAGCGTTTATGGGCCTCGGAGCTACAACATGAATGACTGCACCCGCTGGTTTCCCAATATAATGGAAATGATTTTAATTAATCACTTCAGTCCCAAATAACAAAACATAGCCATTAACACATACTGTACGGGTGGGACTTGATCTCTTTCTGCTTACATAAAGATAAATGTGTGTTTTTTTTTGTGCTTTCAGGAGGAGATGAAGGAGAAGGCCAAGTTGGAGGAGGAGAAAAAGGACGAGGAGAAGGAGGACCCCAAAGGAATCCCCGAGTTCTGGCTCACGGTTTTTAAAAACGTGGATCTGCTCAGCGACATGCTCCAGGTCTGAACCTTTTTACTGGGTCATGTCTGACTCCAACACGGGGCTGCGCTGCCCCCTGCTGGACCAGAGGCAAACCAGACAATACAGCAGTCATTTACAGTCTTTTTAAAGTACTGATACAGGGAATATTAGCCCTGAAACACTGCACCGGTCCCGTATTTATACAGATTTAAAGTGTGGATATAGTATTTTCAACACTATACATTGAAAAAGGGATTGGCTTCCATTTTCTTGGCATTTTCTCCATGAGCTTCATAAAGTCGTCCCTGAAATGGTTTAACAGTGACTTCGTGAAGCTCATGGAGAAAATCTCAAGTATCGCAGTACTTTCAATACTTGCGTTTGGAGGTATTTTGATCCTGCATTCCTTTTGGTTTCCAGTAACGGCACTTTGTTACATTTTGTGTTAATGCACACAATGCATTGTGTTTTGACATAGGGCCACATTTCCTAGTTCTCCAGAGTGTTGCTGATTTTCTGGAGAGATTTTTTTTCTTTTAATTCATGCAGTTCTTATATTTGAAGAGCTTAGTCGTGCTGGTGCTAGGCTAGTGCATGTCTATGGTAACTAGTAGCCTGCATTACTAGTTACCATATAAATGTTTGACTGAATATTTTTTTTAAATACAACCATTTTGCATTTAAAATAACTTATATTTGATCAGCATCAGCCTCCTGGTTGTAAGTAGGCCTATCACAATAACAAATTTGAAGTTCGATATATTGAGGCAGGAAAGTATCGCGATAAACGATATTTTTAACTAACGATACTGGATACTGTCAACTCTTGAACTTAGACGTTTGTTCTTGAAGTGCGTAATCACATCCTAAAATACCACACAAGCTACAGTAAACATGAAATGTAATGTAGCTCAATTTGCTTCACTTAGAAATCAAAGTTTTGCAAAGAAACGGGAGGGAAATGCTAATGTACAGACTTCAAATATCAAGCCCAAAAAGTATCGTTTATCCGTTATTTATTGAACGACAAGTCGACACAAGCTACGCAGCGGCGGAGTGATTTCCTAGAAAATAGTCCCTCAAAATGCTGTAATTCATGTGATGCATTTATGTGGGTAGTCTGGTATAAGTGATTTGCCTCAGGTGCACTGTGCTTGGTCCAGACTGTTTTTAATGCAGGCTACTAGTTACCATAGACATGCACTAGCCTAGAACGACTAAACTCTTCAAATATAAGGACTGCATTAATTATGTCTCCAGATATCAGCAACACTCTGGGTAATGGGAAACTTTGTGCTTAAATGTGCTTAAATATATATATTTTTTATCACGTGACAACATTAAAATTGTGATGTACTACCTGTTAAATATAGTGTTAAAATGTTGTTCTCCGTTTCAGGAACACGATGAACCCATCCTTAAACATTTACAAGACATCAAGGTGAAGTTTTCAGATCCAGGACAGCCGATGGTAAGTGGAGCCACGTTCGTTTCATCGCCTCTTCATCCCCGACCTAATGTCCCGCCTCCTCCTCCTCCGCAGAGTTTCACGTTAGAGTTCCACTTTGACCCCAACGACTTCTTCTCGAACACAGTCCTGACGAAGACGTACAAAATGAGGTCTGAGCCGGACGAGAGCGACCCCTTCTCTTTCGACGGGCCGGAGATCATGAGCTGCACAGGGTGAGAGCAACACCACACTGTGGGCCATATTCCAGAACTTCAAATCTGAAATCTCACAGCCTGTAGGCCAGAGGAATGCCTCATTTGAAAGCTAAGACCTACAAAACTGATAGAAATGGATTGTAATGCCAATCTGGTGTTTGTTATTGCTTTTCTCTTTTGTCTAAGAACTCTTATTCAGTCCTGGTTTAGCCCTGGTTTTTAACAGGTCTATGTCCTGCGTTAGTCCTGGCTCAGACCACAGCTCTGCCATCTCTAATAATGAAGACTAGTTATAGTTAGTTATTAGTTCAGGTTACTTTTTTGGCCTCACTGCGGATCATTTATTGACGTCTGGAGACAAAAAGTGCAGGAAATTGGCACAGGAAAAAAAAAGGTTTTCAATACCGCCCCCTACTGGAGCTTTTTGGTCGGTGCCCAGGAGCCCGATCCACAACAAAGTCCTGACTCTGCGTTTTCACTCTGGCTCTGGAGGTTTGAAGTCTGTGTGAATCCACCTGCCTCACTTCGGGCTCATGCAAATGCAGCTGAAGCTTTTTGAAATGACTAAGTTGTCAAACAGTCAAAGCTACAACTCATTTTACAATGTGGTAAATTTTTATAAAATTCCTGTGTCACGGACAATTATAGGAGGTTTGGCTGCACTGCTGGACCTGGGCTGAGCAAAAGTAGGTCTCCATGAGATGAGCTTTGGTCTCAGCTATGTCAAGTCTTAAACCAGGGGTGGCTTAAGTGCGGCCTGGGGGCCAATGTGGCCCTCAGACCAATATAGTGGCTCTCAGGCTTCTTGTGATATATTAAATTTGCAGTAAAAAATATGTACGTGGCATTTCAACAATTCAAACCTCAAAAGCTAAGATTTTATTGTGAGGCAGAGCTGATATTGAGGTTCCAAGTAGGGCAGTGTGATAAAATCATGATGTAAGAAAGAAATGTAACGATATAATTGACAATGAACAAATGACTTCATAATCCGAGCCTTACGACTACTGGGAAGATTCATTCATTGATATTTTATTTCTATTATGTTCACAACGATAACTGGAGCAGTGGCTTATGGGATGGCACATAGCTCCTAATCACCGGTTAGTTAGCTTCAGAGGTCCCTATGCTAAAGTGGCTATGACAGTTAGGAAGGATTTAGGGAAAGAAGCCTCAATGCTAACTGACAGACCAATTCGGACGCTTCTTATCATGGCGGACGCTGACGCACATCTGGTTTGGCGTTAGACCTCTTACCGATCTGCTCATTTCGGACGGGCCTTACTTGTAGAACAGGCTCTACTATAAAGGAAAATAAAGGAAAGATTTTCTTACCCCCCTTTACTTTCCCAGGTGCACGATCGAGTGGACAAAGGGCAAGAACGTCACATTGAAAACAATCAAGAAGAAGCAGAAACACAAGGGCCGCGGCACCGTGCGGACGGTGACCAAAACGGTGCCCAACGACTCCTTTTTCAACTACTTCACCCCCCCAGACGGTAAGTCCAGCGACTGACTGTACATGTACACGAGCATACGGGTTCAGACTAAGTAAATATAACTGAACTACAAATAAACGCTTACATTATCGTATTTACCGTGGCTACACATTTTGAGACCTTTTCCATCTAACATTCGTATTTGCTTTTTTGTCTTTTCACAGTCCCAGAAAATGGAGAGCTGGTGAGTGGTGTATCATTTATAGCTCTACCAAAACCTGCTTTATTACATTGGATAACCAATGTAGCTTAGGTTCTGGTACCGGAACCCTCGCAAAAATGGAGCAGGAGCTAGTTTGTGTAGTAACCTTTATGATTTGATGCCAAAATTCTACTGCGTAACCATAGCAACTGTCAAAATGTTTAGTCTATTTCTCACTAATTCCTGGGTCAGTTCACATGAAACAAAAACCGTCACAAAGTTCAACGCTGTCTCTTCAGCACACATGAACTATGGCCTAATTTCCTCATAACGGTTTCCAAAAGTGAAGACAATATTGAAAACAAGTGATGTTTCAGCCATAAAAACAATGAAACGTTTGTGAATCACTGTCAATGATCATAGAAAACATTTGGACATTTCTTTACTAAACTGTTTCTCCTGTAGTTTAATCAGCACCTGCTCCGACTGAAACAGAATTCTAGAATATGAACACAGAATACACAAAACGATATGTTATCCCACACAAACCGGTGCTTGTATCGGTGAAGGATCTAACCCACTTCCTGCTTCGTTCCCAGGACGAGGACTCTGAGGCGATCCTGGCGGCGGATTTTGAGATCGGACACTTCATCCGCGAGCGCATCGTTCCCCGAGCAGTTCTCTACTTCACAGGAGAAGCCATCGAGGACGATGACGATGATGTGAGTCCAGTTAGATTCATGATCTGTTTAGTGAGGGCCGTGTGGGGGTTGGAATGGATTTGCTCTTTATTTTAACAAGGGAACATTTGATTCATTTTTTTTTCTGCAAACAACTTTAAACACTTTTTTAATCTGGCATCTGTCAGCAGTGAGAAGACCAGATCAAATATCATAGTTCTAGTTTTGAGCATTTTGAGCATGAGATCATTACTTTGGCACATGGTTTAGCCCACTTAAGCTGAGCACACACGACACGGTTTGTTTTTTTGCCCAGTTTAGCTTAAATTCTGTCGCAGTGAGTCTCGAGTCGTGGCTGTAGTTGAAGTCGGTGTCTCGTCGTGTGGGAGGGTCATGTCTGGACTCTGGTCATCACCAAAAGTTCACAAGAACCACCTTTTTCCAGACACGTTTCATCCAGAGTTTAGCGGCTCTTACTGAGTTTGGAGTCGAACTTCTCTTCAGCTGCTTCTCTTCTCGTCTCCTCCGTCTCAGGGCTGATGTTCTTTCTTATTAAATCCCCTGAAATACGTTCTGCTTCTTCGAGTCGCCGACTTTTATTTCCATTTGACAGAACTATAGACAAGTTCAGGACTCGAACCTGCAGCTCTGAACTGTGATCACATGACACTGTTGACCAATCGGGACGCATGCGTTTCCCCACACAGACAATCTTTGCTGATCTGGGGTCAGTTTTTCTCCACTAAAGAGATGCTGAGCCATGGAAGTCTCCAAAAACAAAATCATTTCTTCACGTTTGCCACAATAATGCTGCTCAAAACGACAGATTATCCCCTCGTAAACCCACGGGCGGCGGCGTGTGATATAACGTGCGGACGGTGATGGACGAGTCTGAAATGAACTGATTTAATTCTCATGTTTCCATTTTCTTTTTAGTACGATGAAGAGGGCGAGGAAGCGGACGACGAGGTGAGACGCCGCTCTTGATTCAAACCAAGCTGTGGCTCTAAATGTGTTGCTTAGATTTGTTTTTTTGTTTTTTTTTGCAGGAGGGCGAGGAGGAGGCGGACGAGGAAAACGACCCAGACTATGTTCCCAAGGTCAGTCTCAGAGTCTAAAACCGCTTCTCCATCGCGCTCTCCTCCACATTTGTTCGCCCAAGATGCAGACATACTGTTAAAGCAGACTTTTTCCTTTTTCCTTAAACTTTGGCTTAAACGGCTTGTGTCAAACTGGCTGGCTTCCCTTTGTGCATTGACTCTGTGCCGGGGCTGCAGGTGGAGAACAGCTCACGCTCAACATACAGAAAGTACAGATGCATCTCATCCTGCTCTGCTTTGGTTTGCTTCTGCTTCATCCAGAAAACACCATTCATTTGGCGTTCAAACAAAACGACATTCACGGCTGTACGCTGCTTTATTATTATTTTACATTCAGCGGAGAAAGCCTCTTATGTAAAACCAGATTGTTGACTTAAACTTGAATCCTCAACCCTAACCTTCTGCTTACTCTCGATTGTGCTCGATTGTTCTATTGCGATTAAGGTGGCAATTTGTGTTAAAATGGAGATTCAGTTCACATGCTCAATGACTTTGGAAACATTAGCGTTTAACATTAACACTGAATTATAAACGCTAAGTGTTTGTCATGTTACCAAGAAGTCTGATTTTACAAGAATAAAACAGCAACTTTTTTCTTCTGTCAGAGGTCTATAAACTACAGGGCAGGTTTTACCCAAACATGTTCTGAAATGCAGAAGTTCGGTTGTTTTAGTTTAGCAGTTCATATTTCAATAGTCGTACAAAACAATACTATAGCAACACAGGTTGACACAAATATGGCGTAACTAAATTTGGACTTGCTGTGCAGCCCTCTGGTCTGACTCTCCTCACTTCTCTTGCAAAAACATTAATGGTCCTTATGGCAGGAACATCCCTAACAAGTGACTCCAGTATCTCCCTCTGCTGAAGAGGAAACTCTCAATCGTCGATCAGCAAAGTCAAATGTTTGGATGTACTTCTGAGCTGAATTTCTATTTTTAAACAAACAAATATACATTTAATCACAAAATGTGATGCATTTGGGTAATTCCCACAATGCTGCGCTGACATGCATGATTTTATTTACATTTTTTTCAGATGACACATTTGAAATAGGGTCAACATAACAGATGCGAATCAGGATTGACTTTTAACACCTTTTACCAAGCAGATTTTCTTTGATTATTTTTTAGTTTTGAAACTGTCACAGAATGAGCATTTGAAATCATCTCTAACATAATCTGAGCATGGCCTGATGTGGAAATCATCTTTTAAAAAGTTTTAACATTTTTAATTTGCACTTGTGAATGTTTCTCAGTCACTTTGGCATCCTTTTGTCAGCTCCTTTCTAAATCTCTCACCAGGTGTAAGGGGACTCTAGCATTAACCCTCTCCTGGTAGGTACGGCTCTCCTCCGCCCCATTTCCAAACACGGGGCTCTCCCCCAAAACTGGCACCGTCATGACCCTAAAAACCGAAACATCTGGATCTAGAAGTGCAGATCTTTACCGGTCACTTCAGTTGTCCTCAGAAGAAAGATCCTTTATGGACAGGTTCAAAGTATAAAACTTAAAATGTTTGGCTGTTTCGTCAGTTTTGTCAAATGATTTTTACTGAGGAAAACGCAAAGCCACAATTGGCAAATAAGTGAATCGCTAGATGCTAGTTAAGTTTGACGATTATTCCCCTACGCGCCCCGGACTATTCCCCTACGCACCCCTGACCATTCCCCTACGCACCCCTGACCATTCCCCTACGCGCCCCGGACTATTCCCCTACACACCCCTGACCATTCCCCTACGCACCCCTGACCCAGTCCCCTACGCGCCCTGGGCTATTCCCCTACGCACCCCTGACCATTCCCCTACGCACCCCTGACCATTCCCCTACGCACCCCTGACCCAGTCCCCTACGCGCCCTGGGCTATTCCCCTACGCACCCCTGACCATTCCCCTACGCACCCCTGACCCAGTCCCCTACGCGCCCTGGGCTATTCCCCTACGCACCCCTGACCATTCCCCTACGCACCCCTGACCATTCCCCTACGCACCCCTGACCCAGTCCCCTACGCACCCCTGACCCAGTCCCCTATGCACCCCGGGCTATTCCCCTACGCACCCCGGGCTATTCCCCTACGCACCCCTGACCATTCCCCTACGCACCCCTGACCATTCCCCTACGCACCCCTGACCCAGTCCCCTACGCGCCCTGGGCTATTCCCCTACGCACCCCTGACCCAGTCCCCTACGCACCCCGGGCTATTCCCCTACGCACCCCTGACCATTCCCCTACGCACCCCTGACCCAGTCCCCTACGCACCCCGGGCTATTCCCCTACACACCCCTGACCATTCCCCTACGCACCCCTGACCCAGTCCCCTACGCGCCCTGGGCTATTCCCCTACGCACCCCTGACCATTCCCCTACGCACCCCTGACCCAGTCCCCTACGCACCCCTGACCATTCCCCTACGCACCCCTGACCATTCCCCTACGCACCCCTGACCCAGTCCCCTACGCGCCCTGGGCTATTCCCCTACGCACCCCTGACCATTCCCCTACGCACCCCTGACCCAGTCCCCTACGCACCCCTGACCATTCCCCTACGCACCCCTGACCATTCCCCTACGCACCCCTGACCCAGTCCCCTACGCACCCCTGACCCAGTCCCCTATGCACCCCGGGCTATTCCCCTACGCACCCCTGACCATTCCCCTACGCACCCCTGACCCAGTCCCCTACGCGCCCTGGGCTATTCCCCTACGCACCCCTGACCCAGTCCCCTACGCACCCCGGGCTATTCCCCTACGCACCCCGGGCTATTCCCCTACGCACCCCTGACCATTCCCCTACGCACCCCTGACCCAGTCCCCTACGCGCCCTGGGCTATTCCCCTACGCACCCCTGACCCAGTCCCCTACGCACCCCGGGCTATTCCCCTACGCACCCCTGACCATTCCCCTACGCACCCCTGACCCAGTCCCCTACGCGCCCTGCGCTATTCCCCTACGCGCCCTGGGCTATTCCCCTACGCACCCCTGACCCAGTCCCCTATGCACCCCGGGCTATTCCCCTACGCACCCCGGACTATTCCCCTACGCACCCCGGGCTATTCCCCTACGCACCCCTGACCATTCCCCTACGCACCCCTGACCCAGTCCCCTACGCGCCCTGCGCTATTCCCCTACGCGCCCTGGGCTATTCCCCTACGCACCCCTGACCCAGTCCCCTATGCGCCCCGGGCTATTCCCCTACGCACCCCGGACTATTCCCCTACGCGCCCCGGGCTATTCCCCTACGCACCCCGGACTATTCCCCTACGCGCCCCGGACTATTCCCCTACGCACCCCGGACTATTCCCCTACGCACCCCGGACTATTCCCCTACGCACCCCGGACTATTCCCCTACGCACCCCTGACCCAGTCCCCTATGCGCCCCGGGCTATTCCCCTACGCACCCCGGACTATTCCCCTACGCGCCCCGGGCTATTCCCCTACGCACCCCGGACTATTCCCCTACGCGCCCCGGACTATTCCCCTACGCGCCCCGGACTATTCCCCTACGCACCCCGGGCTATTCCCCTACGCACCCCTGACCCAGTCCCCTATGCGCCCCGGGCTATTCCCCTACGCACCCCGGACTATTCCCCTACGCGCCCCGGACTATTCCCCTACGCACCCCGGACTATTCCCCTACGCACCCCGGACTATTCCCCTACGCACCCCGGACTATTCCCCTACGCGCCCCGGACTATTCCCCTACGCACCCCGGACTATTCCCCTACGCGCCCCTGACCATTCCGCTAACATGCTTCCTGTACCTTCCTATCCATTTTTGTGTAAACTAAAAAAAACAAATTAACAGCAGTGTAGAAATGAGTCCACATGGTGGTGCTATTTTACCATTTGTTTAAAATGAACGTTTGCCTTTAGCTTTAAGGCCAAAACACTCAGACAGAACTGAAGTATTTAAGCAGTATGTGGTAGAAGCATTAAGTTTTCATTCCTATGGAGAGTTGGCATCACTCACTGTAAAGTCAGGCCTGAGACACGACCCAGGAACAGAGTCCAAGGACTGAACAGACTCAAACGATCTGATTTTCTAACCAAACGCCCGACTTCCCTCGGAGTTGCCAGTGTTGGCGGAGAGCCCTGTTTGACGCCCTTCATTCCCCTCTGTCCACTCCTGTCCACTCCTGTCCGTGTTTTGTTGGACGCCCCTGCGCTGTGGCTGCTGTGCTAAGCTAACGCTAACCCGCACTGGTTTGCTGTCGGAGTTTGGACTAATTATCTGCATTTGCATCGTGTATGTTTCTGTATGTTGAAGCCGTTTCTGTTTTATTGGTTTGTGACGTCTTTGCCGTACTGAGATGTGCAGCTTTTACTTTTGAAGAAGTTACGGGTCGTGTGTGCAATGTTTTTTGTATCCGTTTACAGAATGTGAGAGTCCCATCCCTATTGCAATATTACACGAGGCAATATCCTTATCCCAAAAAGACACAAATGTGTAAAATTATTTATATTTTTCTAGACATTTCAGGAGTTGAGTTTTGCAGAGCCATCAAGCATTGCTTTTTTTAAATTTTTTTAGAGACAAACACTGAAACTATAGATTAAAACGTCCCATAGAAGTGATTTCCTACACGTTTGTCAAACTGTCTGTCACTGCTTTATTTACCGTGTGCTTCTTTGTCCAAATACATTTTGCTGCTTGTCAATAGGTTGGGTTCACGTTATAGAGAATTACCGGCTATAGATTGAATTTGCGTCAGATTACCATTAACGATGCATCTGCGTTTACTCATGTGGAGCTACACGAGCAATTCCAAACACTGAACTATTCAATCCACCATTTTGTTTGGCCCAATATCACAACTGGAGTCGCCTCACGGGGCTTCGTCAAACATTTAAACAATGTAATGTTCAGGCAAATGTGTCAAACGCGTCGTCTATAGAGGGAATTGATGAAAGGAATGAATTTCTGTGTCACGCTTAGGTAAGAGGTTTATTTTAGCTGTTTAAGTGAAAACCCCAGTTCTGTTGGCTGGCTTTATAAGAGCTTAAGAAGTGGAGATTTTTAGTTTCCTCCCTTAACATCTTGCTTTTCATGTCAGTATAAAAATGTCTGCTTATTTTAAGTTGTCATTACGCACATGGCATGAAAGAGGAGATCCATTCTTAATATAAATCATATTTTTACCAATGTGAATCATTGATCTCCATGATCTGTAATGTGATGGAGTTTAAACGATATAAGAACACTCTGAGCTCCAGCGAGAACCCGGTGAACTCGACCTATTGATGGTGTGGTTTTACCCCCCGTGTCCTCACTCTCCTCTCCTGTTTTGCAGAAAGATGCCCCCCCGGCTGAATGCAAGCAGCAGTGAAGCGTCCGCTGCCTTCGAGGATCTACTGCACTGTAACAGCTTCTCAAAACAAACGATATGTAAAGAAAAAAAAAAAAACAACTTAAAAAAAATAGTTACTTACGCCTTATAATGTTTTGTATTTTTCTTGGTAGAGAATTTGAAGTTAATAAAAAAAGAAATCGTTTTGAGATTTTTGTTATACGAAAAATTCATGGTAACATTATTGGGAGCAAAGGCTCGTATATAGTATTTTATTATTCTATCTAGATATGTTCCTCTCGTATATGTACAATACAGAATGCACAGCAGAAACACGTCTGCCGGAGTTGAAATGGCTTGAATTTGAAATATTTTGTGTTTTGTCCCTTTTTTTTTAAATTGGCAAAACAATTGGGTGGAAAAAGATCATTGTTACCTTTTTTGTGACCAATCCTGGACGACAAATTTGCCAGTTTAAATTGAATGTTACCAGATAAATCCTCCATTTTAGGAGGATCGGGTAAATCGTCTCTAAGCAGTAAAACCATTAGGTGACACTTTAGATCACGGCAAGTTCCAAGTGTTTGTTACCTTTACATGTGAGTACAGGTAACTTAAAAGGTTAATAACTGTGTACAAAGAGTAATAAAGGTGTACATTACAGGGCATTAAAGCAATAAATACAGACGGCATCTCCTGGAATCGCCCAAATATGGTCATGTTTGAAAACAATTTGGAAAAAAATCTAAACTTTCTCCAATTATTCAAAAACTACTTTAACAAATGCATCTGCCCCGGTGTCTCTGGCCAGAAAACCACAAGTGCAACTTCCCCGCCACCGGGTCGGAGTCACCAATACACACTGATGGAATCATGAAGAAGCTAGCAGGCTAACGGGCAAAGCTAACTTTGGGCTAGCACCACTTAAACAGTATTTACAGCCAAGTTTGAAGGGAAAAATAACCAACATGCAGTTGCACTTATGGCCTCTAGGGGGAAGAGTTGCTTAGTCCTGCTTTAAGTCATTAAATTGTGCCCCAAAAAGGCCTTAAAGTGATGGCCTGTGTTTGCAAAGTGAGGAGAGCTAAGAGGGAAACTAAATCAAATTCCTCCCCTCTTAAACCAGAAAAAAGCCACTCAGGACAGCAGGATCAGTTTTCAAAAGTGATCAAGCTCCTCCCCCCTCTCCTGATGGGTCCTCACAGGCCGGTTCACAGGGAAAGCTCGTCTCATTGGTCAAAGCGGTATCCCGGGGATTCTGATTAGTGTCTGAAACCAACACAAACATCCTGATTTAACATTACTTTTGTCAAGTTTCAGACCCAACTTACAGAACATCACTTTAAATGTCATCAAGCATCAAATTGGGTTCAAACTGGTGTTAAAATGAGTCCTGCTCAGGCTCCTGTTTAGTATATTTTTGAGTATAATGTGTGAAATCCATTCAATTAAGATTGTTTAACCTCTTAACCCCCACCTGAAGAAAATGTCACAAAAAAGCCACAAAAGAGCAACAAAAATGTGTGGAAAAAAAGCAAAGCAAATGTGGAAAAAGTGTAGGGAAAAATTAACATTGGGAATAAAAGAAAAGCAATATGAGAAAAGTTGCACTGGCCTCTCCAGTAAAGCTTTTAGATTTGGGTAAAGCCGAACTGGGGGAAATGCGCTCTGTTTAGAGGTTAAACACTTATTAACCTGACATTTAAAATGTTTTTTTTCTGCCCTAAAGTAACACAAGAGGCATTAACTTCACACAATGCTGGTCCCTTGTTTACGCGTCTATTTTTGGGGTCCCAGCCTAAAAAGTTTGGGAACCCCTGGACTAAAACATGTTCAGCTACAGCTTCTTTCTGCTCATACGTTTTGTTTCTGCATTTGTGGCGTTAAAATGTACTTTATTAAGAAGCCACGTACACCTTTTGTTACACATTAATTAACCTTGAAGTGTAATTACCTGGCCTCACATTTACTGATCTAAAGTGTCCAAGTATCAGAAGAAATGGTCCAACATATCAGTGAAACCTGTCCTTGTGTTTCCCTCGTGTACAAACTGAATCCAAGCCCTTTCAACCCGCACAGGGATCTGGTTTTGCTGTGCGGGGGCGAAAAGCATGAACCTACTATCACTGCTAAAAAAAAACTAGTTTGGATTTTTGTGAGGTCTTTTTGTTCTTTTTCTGATCTTAGACAACAGCTGTTTGTTTGAATGCTGCTGCTGCTGGGAAAACGTGACACTTTCCATAAGTCTCTCCCGAATCTCTCATTCCACAATCCTGCGTTGACGTTTACAGGAATTCCGATGTCCAGTTTTTATTTCTTTGTGGGGTTGAGAGTTTGGACGCTCACCACAAACGAGAAATGTTGCTAAAAAGAAAAAGTAAGGAGGCTCTTCCATGAGAAATGCTTTGATTTATCCAATTCTACAGAAATACGCGACGTTTCTTGATCAGATTCTCAATCAGTGGAGCAGCGTTTGTAGCATTTGCATCACTGTAAAAAAGGATCTTTACACGGTGCTCAGATTTGGTCACGCGTAGCTTCTTTTCCAAACTCTACGACATTCCACCTTTTTAAAAACAAACCCACAGTTATGGCACAAACGAAAAGCGGGTCTTGGAAATGAAAGTTTGTTTCTGTTAGCACCAAATTTCAAAGTTTCTAAACTAGAGATGCACCGATCCAGCTGTTTTGCTTCCGATACTGGGGGTTTGAGTATCGACCGATATCCGATTATCCTTCATTTTAAGATCTTTTTCTTGTCATGTTACAGATCAATTCTGTCTATTAATAAACTAATGGAAAAACATCAAGGGTCCCTGGACTTTTCTACACTAAACATCCTGGGGAATAAGACGGGCTTTTCAGGTCACATTAATATGATTAGAACTTATGCACAAATAACATCAGTTATTCTTTAACCGCATAAACTAAAATACACTTGGCCGCTGCAGCAGTGGCCCATTTCTGACCCAGCCTTGATTCGTGCCGCTAGCGTTAGCATGCTGTTTGACACAGCAGCGATCAAACATGTGCGGAGGTTCAAGCTAACGTAGCGATTGGATTCTCCAGGTTCTGAGCTTCAAAATGACAAACAGCATGTCCATATTCACTCGGCTTTAGTGAAATGTGTCTAACCTCTTAACTCCCACCTGAACGGATCCCATTTTCTCCAGTTTGGCTTTACCCTAATCAAAGCTTCTAGGGGGAAAAAGCACCAAAACAGCCACAAATGAGAAAACAAGGATGTAAACGCAACAAAAAAATGACAAAAAGAAAAAAGTGACAAAAACTCAACAAACTCAAATTTGACCAAAAAGAAAAAACAAAACAAAAGGTGACACAACACAGCAACAACGCGAGGAAAAAGATCAGTTTTGTTGGTCTTAGCTTTCAAATGAGGTGTTACACAGACCTATATAATGGCCAAAGAGGACAGAATGCACTTGGTTCAGGCGGGTGGTAAGAGGTTAAAGCAGTGAGAGCAATGGGTGAGGAACATGCTTCTCTATGGTCCTCATGGCAGGAGCTGACATTGCTGTAATACCACCCCCCGGTGGCCAGGGGGCGACTCAAGAGACACTTGCAGCATTGATTCTAATGGGACTTCAAAACATCCCAACAACAAAATCCTGGCTCCAAAGAGTGTTTCTGTTTCTAAAAATCGCTGTGACCCATGTGACCCACGTGACCACACTGGTTTTTGTTTATCAGCCTGAAATGTGGAAGTGTTTCAGTGCATTGACTGGCTCCAGAGCCTGTCAATCAAGCTCTGGAGCTCTGTGGAGGCCCCGCCCCCTCCGTGAGCACAGGGCTTCCCGCCTTTTTGCCCTTTTAAGGCACAGGCTGCGTAAGAGGAGACAGAGCGGCCATTAAGGGTCACACACGACTCGGGACCCTTTACAATGAGTGAGCCGAAACTAGTATCGGTTCAGTATTTGTAGCCGATACCAATATATTTTTTTCCAGTATCGGCTCTGATGTCATATCAGTGTTGGATCGGTGCATCCCAAGTTTAAAATCTCCCTTTTGTTTAACTTATTGACACTAGATGGACTCGGACAATCCAGAGCTGAACGTGACTTGTTTTCGGGGTTGGTCTGATAAACTGGACGCCCTGTAGCTCAGATCGGACTCTGAGACGGACGATGGCCATTCCCTGGACGCTCAGACGCTCTTGTACGTCCGTTTTCTGTGGCACTTCGTCCGATGGTGTAAATGTGTCGTCGTCTCGCTCGCGGCAGAATCTCGATTCCTTCGGTTTGTTCAATGTAACGATTATTTTAAGAAGCGCATTCGTTTTACTCCGCGTCTACGGGAAGCACAATGGGCCTAAATGAGGAAAGAGAGGCTTAAAATGTACAGGGTCGGGTGAGTTTGTTTGTTTCTGTCTCTGTATTTAAAGTAAAAATGTCCACCTTGCTGTTAAACATTGAAGCTAATTTTAAAATGGATAGAAATCGAGCTCTTGAATTTAGAATTGGCTTTCGAGCATCAAAAAATCCTATTAAATATATCAGAATGAGCTAATCTTGAGGTTTCTGGGATAACATTGACTTAATTGCAGAAATCTCTTTAGCATGCGCAGTTTTTTCCACTACTTCCTGCATCGCGAGGAATATTTGCATGTGAAAAGTCGTCACAGGTCCATTCTCAGGTGGATGTTCTCGCTGTAGCACAGACGACCCTGTTTATTTCCTAAGGTTCCTACAGAAAAAGAAAAGTACCTCAACCCATTTCCCTGTGGACTCGATCACTGTGAAAGAGCGAGTTTCGAGTCAAAGCATGTCTTGAGCAATACATGTCAAACTGCTGCCTTTGTGTCGGGCTGCGCGATATCCACCCGTGCCTTTAAAGGAACAGGTCACGACTTTTACTCTGAGATCTGACCTGAGCTGAGACGATACGAATGACCTCGTCTGGACCTCATGGAAAAACTGACCTGTTCCTTTAAACGTATTTGACAATTTTCTAATAAAGTGACATCGATTGGAAAGATTGAAACATGGCGTAAGCGAGGACTCGGTACAGCGGGAAAACAAATATTTTGAGTAGTTTTGACTGGATTATTTAGGCCAAAGATATTTTTAATACGTTTCTCATTTTCAAGCAAAATCAGGTGCTAAGTGAGGAAATAATTGTACTAATATTTAAGTTTTGTTTGACAGGTTTTCTTAAGCCTGAAGTTTTCCATCGTCACAAACTGGACCACAGTGACCAGTTTAGCGCCTTTGATCAAACTCCCTCATCCTCACTGCTCCTCGTGAGGATGAGTGATTAGCACAGGTCTCAACTCCCCGGAGCTGCACCTCCGGCTCGCACTGGCGCTACCTACACAAAAATGTTCCCACCGAGCCTCAGTCAGAGGCGTAGTTCACCATAAGGAAAGGCGGGCAGCTGCCTGGGGCCCCCAGCAGTCAAGGGCCCCCATGACCAAACCTGTTAATCTGAAGCCTGTAGTAAATGCTTGATACACAGTCTTCATAATGATTTTGGTGATGCAGTTACATCATCTCTCCACCACTGCCCCGTGGCGCTGTTCATCCTGCTGCTTTAGTGAGTCCTGGTTCCTAAAGTTACTCACGGCTCCACCACATTACTGCTGACTGAATTACTGATTTCTAAAGTGAAACCAGTTTCTTGTAACTGTCATTATGACCTAAAGAAGCTTCTGTTCTGAGGAAAACTTATGCAGAGAACTGGCCACTAGAGGGCCCCCTACCGACATTCCTGCCTGGGGCCCCTTGGTCCCCTGGCTTCACCACTGCTCTGTCATCAGTTAAAGTGGCTGTTCTGGAAAACTTCTGTATTACTTAGATGCAACATGCTAACATTTATTCTACTGATGCAAGATCATTTTTTAAACATGACAAACTTTGAAGTCAGTGATGTGGGCGTCGGCTGCTTCGACTCTGCACCAGGGCCCCTCTGGTGTTGCCTTGGTAACGATGCCCACAGTGGTGTCTCCCCTTGTTTGCTTTTACACAACACTAAATCAATGGTTTAGTCAGAACTACTCAAAATAAGGTGTTGTAATCCCAGCCTTTGGGCCGTTGGATTTGCACGTTTTTGCAGTGCAGCTCCTCATACAGAGCCAGCTGTGCCCAGCTGTGCCCAGGCGTGCACAGCTGTGCCCAGGCGTGCACAGCTGTGCCCATGTGTGCACAGGTGTGCCCAGGCGTGCCCAGGTGTTGACAGGTGTTGGATGTTGTGCAGCCCTGCAGTGTTGGATCTGCCTGCATTCGTCCACAGGGTACTCGTGATACTGCGGAGCATCGAGGTGATGTTTTGGGGATACAAACTGACCCGTAGGGGGCGCTGTGTCCGGGCCCCCCCTCAGCAGCTGTTGTCCAAGCGAAATGCTCGGCTCCTAAATACTGTTGTACTCAATAACTGTGTGTGTTCATCAATAAACTCCGTAAACATGGACACCAGCGGCTCCTGAGTTTGTTTGTGACGCTTTGGATTCTTCACTTTTGTGTTTTTATGCTTAAAGGAACAGGCCACCGTTTTTACATACTGAGATATGCTCTTACCTCACTTTAGTCGAGTTAAAAGGTTAGGTAAAGGTTATTGACGGAAGTGAGCGGGGAAGTCTTTAGGAGTTACTGCGCGGACGCTGTGCTCCTGTATCATTACGCCTCACAATATAGTCCCCCTTTTTATTTGCTTATAAAATCGACATGCTACATTTCTGTGTAAATATACTTGGCATGAAAACACTTCACGTAACTTTATTTAAATAGGGAACACGTGGAAGAGCTTGGTAGCTTCTATCGTGAGCTTTTTTGGAGCAATGTGACATGTGGGAGAGGCTGCGGATGTGTGAGCGCACGGACAAAGACCAGACGGGGATATATTAACACGTCTAAAGTGAGGTAAGAACATATCTCAGTATGTAAAAACGGTGGCCTGTTCCTTTAGCCCCCCCACCTTATATGCATTACATACACTCATTAATAAAACAGGGAAGGGCTTATTTCCCCTCCATGTGCCGCAGTGATAATTGTCACGTGATTTTTATTAAAATGAGGAAACTGAGCTTTGGATTAAACGGTGACAAAGAAACGGCTGCATTTGATTTGATTTCTCCAACATGGAGTTTTTTTATTTAGTTTTTTTACTTTTAGTTTATTGACAAGTCAGGACAAGTTACAACAAAGGTCTTTGATTCCCCCCCCTCCCCAACAAAACAAACATTGACCCCCCTGAAAAAAAAAAAAAAAAAAAGTGCGGTCCAATAAACAACATCATGAGAACTTCTCTCCACTGTTTAACACTAGCCCTCCATCTGAAATCAGACCCTAAATCAGTCTGGCGTACAATGCCATTAGGGCTGCACAGTATATCGCAAAAAAGGAAAAAATAAAAAGATCCAGCATTGTATCACAATATGAAGTGATCATAGCATTACATCGCCACATCATTAAAGTCTTCATCAGACATGGATCGACAAACTCCACAAAAACAGAGAAATAAATAACAAAAAAAGCACGGGATTTATAAATGTCTGGAATTTCTTTTTTTACTTTTAGTATTACGGTTACTACAGACGCTGATGTTTTGTTATTCAAGTCTTATGTTCGGTGAGTGAGAGAAAAAAACAACAAAACCTTCACCTACAATTTGTCCTTCATTAAAATGGAATATCTCCGGTTGAAATGGTGAAACTTTGCAATAACATCACTTTCCCGACACGACCATCACAATTACAAGGTTTTCAAGGCTTTTGTCTGGTTCATCATGTGGCATCAGATTGTGAAGGTCGGCCTCTTAGATCATACTTAATGTTTTCCAGGTGGAGAAAGAGCAGGAGGTCCCTATACCAATGCGAGGGTTGATGATTTCCACTCTAATGGTATTCGCCTTCTAGCTGTTAAAGTAGAGAAGGCAATAATGTTCCTTTCATGGTTTGAGGATGACTTCTAATTAAGATTGAAAAAGGTTCCATAATTGCTACAGCTTCTGAGGGTGTCGAGGTGACTTCTACAGCTCTAAAGAACATGGAGTTTTATGACTCGGAGTTACTTCTGGAGGAGACGAATCCTCTTTCACCGAGGAGAATAAAAGTCCAGGAACTGTCACGAAATCAGAAGCACTTTTGGAAAAGGTTTCATAGTCGTTTGTGAGACGAACGTCACTCAGTTCCTTTAGTTTTGAGGTGAATCTGCAAATGTCATTGTTGTGCATAAACCTTTAAAAAGGTCCTGCATAGAAACTGATGAGAGAAAGAAAAGTAAAATGACAAATCTACACAAAAACTCAATCAGTTGGATTTAGCCTCTGAACCTGCGCCTTAACTGAGCACATTTCCTCCAGTTTGGCTTTACCCAAATCTAAAAAGCTTCTTGGTAAAAATGGGCGACAAAACATGACCATATCAAAAAAGCAACAGAAAAGTGAAAACAAGAGGAAAAAGCTCCATTTAGATGAGTTTGTCGATCTTAGCTTTCAAATGAGGCTGTTGCTGGGTTACAGGTGACATCACAACATTCTAAAGGCCTTTATATTATACAGAGGATTTTTTTATTTTGAGGAAATGTTTGGTCTTTTACAGAGAGATCATGGACCCAGAGACTGATATTAATGATATTTTTGTAATTCACATTTTTTCTTTTTAGGTACGACTTGTGAAAGTGTGATGCTGATGATGGGAAAAACAGACCAAACATTTCCTCAAAATAAAAATAATTTTTCCTCCATACAATAGTACAGGCCTTTAGAACGCTGTGATGTCACCTGCAACCCACCAATAGGCTGCGTTCACGTGACATCACCACATTCTAAAGAACCCATAGTTTAAAATGGAGGTGGAGCAACTGACGGTAACTATGGTAACTGTGGTCACTGACAAAATACATATTTTTATGTCTGTTTTTTGACACGTGAAACAAAAACTGTCACAAAGTTCATTGTCTGCTCTGTCAGCACATATGAACTAATGTCCAATTATTTTCTCAGAAAAATGTTAAAAAGTGGAGACAAAATACGAAAACATGACGGTGATGTTGTCCAATAGAAAGGACTTTCAGACATAAAGATAATCTCACAGGTTTGTGAATCCAATCACGATCAAACACTGATGAGGAAAAACGTTTGTACATTTTAGTTTTGGAGATTTCTTACAAAAACTGTATTTCTCCTATAGAGTTGTATTGGCCCCGCCCTCCATCTGAGATTATGACATCACATTCTAAATCGTGAACGCCACATATTGAGTAACTAATACACGTATTTAAAATACTCATTTTGAGTAACTGTATTCTGGTAAAGTTACTTTCTCATTTGTAGGTATTTAGAAGTTACTTTCCTAATATCAAAGGAAGACACTAGACGCTGCAGGTGAACAGAGACGTGTTTTAAATTCACACAAATCAATTTGAAACGACATAAATGTGAGAAACGAATATATTTCAAGTTTCCTGTCAGTTCATGTTTTTGGACTGAGCTACATTTTAATCAAGTTTTTTTTTTTATTGATAAATGAGTTTCCAAGACTTTTTCAGAGGGGATTTTGGGATTTCATGTTTAGTTTAAAAAAATAAGCTGTTTGTTTAGTGGAAAAAATCAGTAAAAATGTTCACCTTCACCAACAGGTCTGTAACCTTTTAGATTTGGGTAAAGCTGAACTGGCGCGGGGGTTAAAGGTTAAAGAAAAAGCTCTTATTTTCCTTTTCTCTGATGTATATGTTTTTGCTGAACGCCTTGTGCGCCCCCTAGCGTCTGTGTACGGTCTCTACGAGAGTCATAGTCCTGCATTTCCTGTGTCAGTTATTGATGTGTTTTTGTAGAATATTCTTCTAAATGTTCCAGATATGAATATAATGATTTGCTGTTGAGCCCCTCCCTCGGTGTCACGGTAGGGGGCGGTAGTGCTCTCCGCGCCTCACTGGGGAAACGCAAGTGTTTCCGGTTCCTCTCCGGCGCTTCCTGTGTTATTGTTTTGATTTTGGCGACTCTTGGGAAACTCTTCCCCCGCGTTTTCTTCACAAATGGCGGCGGCGCTGAACCTCCGGGGCCTGCGGGCTCTGGTCCAGCAGCATCTGAGCGCGGCCCTGGACGAGCTCTTCGGGAACCTGCAGAAAACCTTCACGGAGTACGACCAGGAGATCGCCCGCCAGCGCAGACTGCTGGACCTGCTGACCGAGAGAGGAGCCCCACACCCGGCAGAGAGGAGCGACCCCAGCCTGGACCTCCTGACCGAGAGAGGAGCCCCACACCCGGCAGAGAGGAGCGACCCCAGCCTGGACCTGCTGACCGAGAGAAGAGCCCCACACCCGGCAGAGAGGAGCGACCTCAGCCTGGACATGCTGACCGAGAGAAGAGCCCCACACCCGGCAGAGAGGAGCGACCCCAGCCTGGACCTGCTGACCGAGAGAAGAGCCCCACACCCGGCAGAGAGGAGCGACCTGAGCCTGGACCTGCTGACCGAGAGAAGAGCCCCACACCCGGCAGAGAGGAGCGACCTGAGCCTGGACCTGCTGACCGAGAGAAGAGCCCCACACCCGGCAGAGAGGAGCGACCCCAGCCTGGACCTGCTGACCGAGAGAGGAGCCCCACACCCGGCAGAGAGGAGCGACCTCAGCCTGGACCTGCTGACCGAGAGAAGAGCCCCACACCCGGCAGAGAGGAGCGACCCCAGCCTGGACCTGCTGACCGAGAGAAGAGCCCCACACCCGGCAGAGAGGAGCGACCCCAGCCTGGACCTGCTAACCGAGAGAGGAGCCCCACACCCGGCAGAGAGGAGCGACCCCAGCCTGGACCTGCTGACCGAGAGAAGAGCCCCACACCCGGCAGAGAGGAGCGACCCCAGCCTGGACCTGCTGACCGAGAGAGGAGCCCCACACCCGGCAGAGAGGAGCGACCCCAGCCTGGACCTGCTGACCGAGAGAAGAGCCCCACACCCGGCAGAGAGGAGCGAACCCAGCCTGGACCTCCTGACCGAGAGAGGAACCCCACACCCGGCAGAGAGGAGCGACCTGAGCCTGGACCTGCTGACCGAGAGAGGAGCCCCACACCCGGCAGAGAGGAGCGACCCCAGCCTGGACCTCCTGACCGAGAGAAGAGCCCCACACCCGGCAGAGAGGAGCGACCCCAGCCTGGACCTGCTGACCGAGAGAGGAGCTCCATACCGGGCAGAGAGGAGCGACCCCAGCCTGGACCTGCTGACCGAGAGAAGAGCCCCACACCCGGCAGAGAGGAGCGACCTCAGCCTGGACCTGCTGACCGAGAGAAGAGCCCCACACCCGGCAGAGAGGAGCGACCCCAGCCTGAACCTCCTGACCGAGAGAGGAGCCCCACACCCGGCAGAGAGGAGCGACCCCAGCCTGGACCTGCTGACCGAGAGAGGAGCCCCACACCCGGCAGAGAGGAGCGACCCCAGCCTGGACCTGCTGACCGAGAGAGGAGCCCCACACCCGGCAGAGAGGAGCGACCCCAGCCTGGACCTGCTGACCGAGAGAAGAGCCCCACACCCGGCAGAGAGGAGCGACCCCAGCCTGGACCTGCTGACCGAGAGAGGAGCCCCACACCCGGCAGAGAGGAGCGACCCCAGCCTGGACCTGCTGACCGAGAGAGGAGCCCCACACCCGGCAGAGAGGAGCGAACCCAGCCTGGACCTCCTGACCGAGAGAGGAACCCCACACCCGGCAGAGAGGAGCGACCTGAGCCTGGACCTGCTGACCGAGAGAGGAGCCCCACACCCGGCAGAGAGGAGCGACCCCAGCCTGGACCTCCTGACCGAGAGAAGAGCCCCACACCCGGCAGAGAGGAGCGACCCCAGCCTGGACCTGCTGACCGAGAGAGGAGCTCCATACCGGGCAGAGAGGAGCGACCCCAGCCTGGACCTGCTGACCGAGAGAAGAGCCCCACACCCGGCAGAGAGGAGCGACCTCAGCCTGGACCTGCTGACCGAGAGAAGAGCCCCACACCCGGCAGAGAGGAGCGACCCCAGCCTGAACCTCCTGACCGAGAGAGGAGCCCCACACCCGGCAGAGAGGAGCGACCCCAGCCTGGACCTGCTGACCGAGAGAGGAGCCCCACACCGGGCAGAGAGGAGCGACCCCAGCCTGGACCTGCTGACCGAGAGAAGAGCCCCACACCCGGCAGAGAGGAGCGACCCCAGCCTGGACCTGCTGACCGAGAGAGGAGCCCCACACCCGGCAGAGAGGAGCGACCCCAGCCTGGACCTGCTGACCGAGAGAAGAGCCCCACACCCGGCAGAGAGGAGCGAACCCAGCCTGGACCTCCTGACCGAGAGAGGAACCCCACACCCGGCAGAGAGGAGCGACCCCAGCCTGGACCTGCTGACCGAGAGAAGAGCCCCACACCCGGCAGAGAGGAGCGACCCCAGCCTGGACCTGCTGACCGAGAGAAGAGCCCCACACCCGGCAGAGAGGAGCGACCCCAGCCTGGACCTGCTGACCGAGAGAAGAGCCCCACACCGGGCAGAGAGGAGCGACCCCAGCCTGGACCTGCTGACCGAGAGAAGAGCCCCACACCCGGCAGAGAGGAGCGACCCCAGCCTGGACCTGCTGACCGAGAGAGGAGCCCCACACCCGGCAGAGAGGAGCGACCCCAGCCTGGACCTGCTGACCGAGAGAAGAGCCCCACACCCGGCAGAGAGGAGCGAACCCAGCCTGGACCTCCTGACCGAGAGAGGAACCCCACACCCGGCAGAGAGGAGCGACCCCAGCCTGGACCTGCTGACCGAGAGAGGAGCTCCATACCGGGCAGAGAGGAGCGACCCCAGCCTGGACCTGCTGACCGAGAGAGGAGCCCCACACCGGGCAGAGAGGAGCGAACCCAGCCTGGACCTCCTGACCGAGAGAGGAACCCCACACCCGGCAGAGAGGAGCGACCCCAGCCTGGACCTGCTGACCGAGAGAAGAGCCCCACACCCGGCAGAGAGGAGCGAACCCAGCCTGGACCTCCTGACCGAGAGAGGAACCCCACACCCGGCAGAGAGGAGCGACCCCAGCCTGGACCTGCTGACCGAGAGAAGAGCCCCACACCCGGCAGAGAGGAGCGACCCCAGCCTGGACCTGCTGACCGAGAGAGGAGCTCCATACCGGGCAGAGAGGAGCGACCCCAGCCTGGACCTGCTGACCGAGAGAGGAGCCCCACACCCGGCAGAGAGGAGCGACCCCAGCCTGGACCTGCTGACCGAGAGAGGAGCTCCATACCGGGCAGAGAGGAGCGACCCCAGCCTGGACCTGCTGACCGAGAGAAGAGCCCCACACCCGGCAGAGAGGAGCGACCTCAGCCTGGACCTGCTGACCGAGAGAAGAGCCCCACACCCGGCAGAGAGGAGCGACCCCAGCCTGAACCTCCTGACCGAGAGAGGAGCCCCACACCCGGCAGAGAGGAGCGACCCCAGCCTGGACCTGCTGACCGAGAGAGGAGCCCCACACCGGGCAGAGAGGAGCGACCCCAGCCTGGACCTGCTGACCGAGAGAAGAGCCCCACACCCGGCAGAGAGGAGCGACCCCAGCCTGGACCTGCTGACCGAGAGAGGAGCCCCACACCCGGCAGAGAGGAGCGACCCCAGCCTGGACCTGCTGACCGAGAGAAGAGCCCCACACCCGGCAGAGAGGAGCGAACCCAGCCTGGACCTGCTGACCGAGAGAAGAGCCCCACACCCGGCAGAGAGGAGCGACCCCAGCCTGGACCTGCTGACCGAGAGAGGAGCCCCACACCCGGCAGAGAGGAGCGACCCCAGCCTGGACCTCCTGACCGAGAGAAGAGCCCCACACCCGGCAGAGAGGAGCGACCCCGGCCTGGACCTGCTGACCGAGAGAGGAGCCCCACACCCGGCAGAGAGGAGCGACCCCAGCCTGGACCTGCTGACCGAGAGAAGAGCCCCACACCCGGCAGAGAGGAGCGACCCCAGCCTGGACCTGCTGACCGAGAGAGGAGCCCCACACCCGGCAGAGAGGAGCGACCCCAGCCTGGACCTGCTGACCGAGAGAAGAGCCCCACACCCGGCAGAGAGGAGCGACCTCAGCCTGGACCTGCTGACCGAGAGAAGAGCCCCACACCCGGCAGAGAGGAGCGACCTCAGCCTGGACCTGCTGACCGAGAGAGGAGCCCCACACCCGGCAGAGAGGAGTGTTCCGAGCCCCGCAGAGAGCGTCCACTCGTCCCGCTCAGACCCCAGGACCTGGACCCGAGGTGGGTTACGATAATATCCTACGTGACTTTCACGGAGCAGCGCAGTGACGTCAGTGGTAAAGTCTGCCGTGAGCTGGTCCAGAGGATGGAGCCGCAGACCCGGGCTGTTCCTCCTCTTGCCTCGGGGTTGAAGGCTGCTCCACCGCAGTGAAGTTCCAGATGTTCAGAGCGGGAGCTGCGGCGGCTGTGAGGCCGCCAGACACGCGCGGGGAAGCGGCTCACGCTCTTCTTCACTGTCCGGTCAGATTTAGGGACCGTCAGCAAATGACTCTACTTAATATCGCCGCTAAAAGTAAGGTGCACATACAAGTCTGTGGCAAAATACTTTGATAAATGAATTTGAACTTCATAATACTTAACACATTGAGTGCCAAAAACGGAAAACGTTTTTTTTTTTTTTTTTGCGCAAAAAGACATAACTATACTAGAAATATGTGAGGATCAAAAACTTGTGAAAAGTCACATCTGGACATTTTATATATTATTATGTTTCTTTACTTCTTTTTTAGTCTAAGGGGGCTTGGTGTTAGTCTGAGGGGGCGTGGTGTTAGTCTGAGGGGGCGTGGTGTTAGTCTGAGGGGGCGTGGTGTTAGTCTGAGGGGGCGTGGTGTTAGTCTGAGGGGGCGTGGTGTTAGTCTGAGGGGGCGTGGTGTTAGTCTGAGGGGGCGTGGTGTTAGTCTGAGGGGGCGTGGTGTTAGTCTGAGGGGGCGTGGTGTTAGTCTGAGGGGGCGTGGTGTTAGTCTGAGGGGGCGTGGTGACAAAGCAGAGCGACTTCTTATGGATAGATCGAAACAGTTGAGATTTTAATATTTCTCTGAGTTTTTAAATGGTTAAAATCGGCCCAAGGACGACTGAGAAACATCCTGTTAAAGTCTTCAATCCAGAACCAGGCTGTTTAAATGCACACGCCATAAAAAGAGAACACGCGTGTTTCAGAACGTGTAACAATGTTGTTGTGGAAAAATTTACTTGAATCGAAGTTATTTAAGCATTTACCTCTTCACATAACGTTAGTGTCTGTAGAGGAGAGAGGAGTTAATCAGAAAGGAGAGTTTCATAAAACACGGCATCAAAACCAGCCTCTGTTTAGCTTAGATTTCTCAGGAACCGAGGCACGTAGAATTAAACTGTTTTCACCTACAGAGATCTGAGAGTCTCAGCTTTAAATCGAGCCACAGCCTGTGTCCACAGCTCTAACATAGAATACTCTGTGGTGCTACAAATATCATGAAAAACGGTCTGGATTGTCGACTCTGCAGATAAATCCCCGAAACAGCTCGGCCTCAAAGTGTTAATTTTTCAAGCACTTTTAGGTCATTTCTCAATTATCCTGAACCACTTTACAAAATTAGTGCTAGCTCTGGGTTATGGGGCTCCGGCCATTAAACTCTTAGACTTTAAATTTTGATTTAAAAGTTGGATTAAATCAATAATCAAATAATAAAAGCACAAAATGACTTTACATTGATAACATTATTCCTTCCTGAGTTTTCCAGGTGAAGTTCACATTGAGACTTTATCGTGTCCTGTGCACACGTTTACAAACAAGTACTGAGAGAATGAGACGTTACTATGTTGGGTTTACAATGTACGGTCATGTATGTAAACTTAACATACATGACCGTGTGCTGACGCCTGAAGGAGTCACAGTCACAGCTCCGTTTGAACAGTGTCTTCTTTTTAAACCAGGGACTGAAGGGTCATCTCTCTGCACGGTCTCCGTGAAGACCGAGGAGCAGGTCCGAGGCCAGTCCTCGGTCCAGAATCCACTCCAGATCCGAGTCCACAGTCCAGTCCAGGACCGAGAGCAATTCCTGAATCCGGTTCTTCTGACCCCGGTGCAAACCCGAACCCCGGACCCGCAGCAGGACGGACTTTTTATCAAAGCGGAAACTTCCCCAGAGAACGGTAAGACCAGGCTCAGGGTTAGAGCAGGTTCACGGCTCCACCTACTGACGGAACAATGCAACTACATCGCTTAGGGCGGCTTTAAGTATCCCTTCATTAGGTCGATAATCGTGAATAATCGATTATCGACCGAATGTGAAATGGTGACATCCTCAGCCCAGGTCAGGTTCAATGATTGATTTGTGGGACGTCAGAGGAACGAGGTGTTCGTTTATCCATAACCTGTGATTTTAACCCTTTCACGTCTGGGACAGAGATGGAGCTGGACTCTGACCTGGTCCTGGATTATGACCCGCTCATGCTCCTGGTCCCGGACCCTGAAGACCCTCAGGACCCTCAGGACCCTCGGGACCCTCGGGGCTGCGACCGGGAACACGACCCCGGGAGTTTACACGTGGACGGTGCTGCCTTCAGGAACCACGAGGACGACGGCTTCTCCTCACCGCGGAGTGGTACGGGACAGACTTCTGTGGTTAACCTCTTAACTCCCACCTGAACATGTTTTCTCCTGTTCTCCAAATTCTCCAAATGTAAAAGCTTCTTCAAAACAGCGACAAAAAAGAAAATGAGGATGTAAACTATGTAAACTGTGCTAAAAAGTGACCAAAAAAAGCAACAAAAATGACAAAAACTCAACAAAAAGGTGACAAAAACTCAACAAAAAGGTGACAAAAGGGCAGCAAAAAAATGACAAAAATCCAGCAAAAAAATGACAAAAATCCAGCAAAAAAAATGACAAAAATCCAGCAGAAAAATGACAAAAATCCAGCAGAAAAATGACAAAAATCCAGCAGAAAAATGACAAAAATCCAGCAGAAAAATGACAAAAATCCAGCAAAAAAATGACAAAGATCCAGCAGAAAAATGACAAAAATCCAGCAGAAAAAAGACAAAAATCCAGCAAAAAGTGACAAAAATCCAGCAGAAAAAAGACAAAAATCCAGCAAAAAAATGACAAAAATCCAGCAAAAAGTGACAAAAATCCAGCAAAAAAAATGACAAAAATCCAGCAGAAAAATGACAAAAATCCAGCAGAAAAATGACAAAAATCCAGCAGAAAAATGACAAAAATCCAGCAAAAAAATGACAAAAATCCAGCAAAAAAATGACAAAGATCCAGCAGAAAAAAGACAAAAATCCAGCAGAAAAAAGACAAAAATCCAGCAAAAAGTGACAAAAATCCAGCAGAAAAAAGACAAAAATCCAGCAAAAAAATGACAAAAATCCAGAAAAAAGTGACAAAAATCCAGCAGAAAAAAGACAAAAATCCAGCAGAAAAAAGACAAAAATCCAGCAGAAAAAAAGACAAAAATCCAGCAGAAAAGAGGAGAGAATGCATTATGTTTTGGCGGGTGGTAAGAGGTTAATAAAACATGTGGCCTCAGGTAAACGGGAGGATGAAGATGGAAGGGCAACCTCTTAACTCCCACCTGAACATGTTTTCTCCTGTTCTCCAAATTCTCCAAATGTAAAAGCTTCTTCAAAACAGCGACAAAAAAGAAAATGAGGATGTAAACTATGTAAACTGTGCTAAAAAGTGACC
Source organism: Gobius niger (assembly GCF_951799975.1). NCBI lineage: Eukaryota > Metazoa > Chordata > Actinopteri > Gobiiformes > Gobiidae > Gobius > Gobius niger. The sequence goes on along the minus strand of NC_136853.1, from coordinate 3,688,399 downwards.
AAAAAAAGCAACAAAAATGACAAAAACTCAACAAAAAGGTGACAAAAACTCAACAAAAAGGTGACAAAAGGGCAGCAAAAAAATGACAAAAATCCAGCAAAAAAATGACAAAAATCCAGCAAAAAAAATGACAAAAATCCAGCAGAAAAATGACAAAAATCCAGCAGAAAAATGACAAAAATCCAGCAGAAAAATGACAAAAATCCAGCAGAAAAATGACAAAAATCCAGCAAAAAAATGACAAAGATCCAGCAGAAAAATGACAAAAATCCAGCAGAAAAAAGACAAAAATCCAGCAAAAAGTGACAAAAATCCAGCAGAAAAAAGACAAAAATCCAGCAAAAAAATGACAAAAATCCAGCAAAAAGTGACAAAAATCCAGCAGAAAAAAGACAAAAATCCAGCATAAAAAATGACAAAAATCCAGCAAAAAGTGACAAAAATCCAGCAGAAAAAAGACAAAAATCCAGCATAAAAAAAGACAAAAATCCAGCAAAAAAATGACAAAAATCCAGCAAAAAGTGACAAAAATCCAGCAAAAAAAATGACAAAAATCCAGCAGAAAAATGACAAAAATCCAGCAGAAAAATGACAAAAATCCAGCAGAAAAATGACAAAAATCCAGCAAAAAAATGACAAAAATCCAGCAAAAAAATGACAAAGATCCAGCAGAAAAAAGACAAAAATCCAGCAGAAAAAAGACAAAAATCCAGCAAAAAGTGACAAAAATCCAGCAGAAAAAAGACAAAAATCCAGCAAAAAAATGACAAAAATCCAGAAAAAAGTGACAAAAATCCAGCAGAAAAAAGACAAAAATCCAGCAGAAAAAAGACAAAAATCCAGCAGAAAAAAAGACAAAAATCCAGCAGAAAAGAGGAGAGAATGCATTATGTTTTGGCGGGTGGTAAGAGGTTAATAAAACATGTGGCCTCAGGTAAACGGGAGGATGAAGATGGAAGGGCAACCTCTTAACTCCCACCTGAACATGTTTTCTCCTGTTCTCCAAATTCTCCAAATGTAAAAGCTTCTTCAAAACAGCGACAAAAAAGAAAATGAGGATGTAAACTATGTAAACTGTGCTAAAAAGTGACCAAAAAAAGCAACAAAAATGACAAAAACTCAACAAAAAGGTGACAAAAACTCAACAAAAAGGTGACAAAAGGGCAGCAAAAAAATGACAAAAATCCAGCAAAAAAATGACAAAAATCCAGCAAAAAAAATGACAAAAATCCAGCAGAAAAATGACAAAAATCCAGCAGAAAAATGACAAAAATCCAGCAGAAAAATGACAAAAATCCAGCAGAAAAATGACAAAAATCCAGCAAAAAAATGACAAAGATCCAGCAGAAAAATGACAAAAATCCAGCAGAAAAAAGACAAAAATCCAGCAAAAAGTGACAAAAATCCAGCAGAAAAAAGACAAAAATCCAGCAAAAAAATGACAAAAATCCAGCAAAAAGTGACAAAAATCCAGCAGAAAAAAGACAAAAATCCAGCATAAAAAATGACAAAAATCCAGCAAAAAGTGACAAAAATCCAGCAGAAAAAAGACAAAAATCCAGCATAAAAAAAGACAAAAATCCAGCAAAAAAATGACAAAAATCCAGCAAAAAGTGACAAAAATCCAGCAAAAAAAATGACAAAAATCCAGCAGAAAAATGACAAAAATCCAGCAGAAAAATGACAAAAATCCAGCAGAAAAATGACAAAAATCCAGCAAAAAAATGACAAAAATCCAGCAAAAAAATGACAAAGATCCAGCAGAAAAAAGACAAAAATCCAGCAGAAAAAAGACAAAAATCCAGCAAAAAGTGACAAAAATCCAGCAGAAAAAAGACAAAAATCCAGCAAAAAAATGACAAAAATCCAGAAAAAAGTGACAAAAATCCAGCAGAAAAAAGACAAAAATCCAGCAGAAAAAAGACAAAAATCCAGCAGAAAAAAAGACAAAAATCCAGCAGAAAAGAGGAGAGAATGCATTATGTTTTGGCGGGTGGTAAGAGGTTAATAAAACATGTGGCCTCAGGTAAACGGGAGGATGAAGATGGAAGGGCAACCTCTTAACTCCCACCTGAACATGTTTTCTCCTGTTCTCCAAATTCTCCAAATGTAAAAGCTTCTTCAAAACAGCGACAAAAAAGAAAATGAGGATGTAAACTATGTAAACTGTGCTAAAAAGTGACCAAAAAAAGCAACAAAAATGACAAAAACTCAACAAAAAGGTGACAAAAACTCAACAAAAAGGTGACAAAAGGGCAGCAAAAAAATGACAAAAATCCAGCAAAAAAATGACAAAAATCCAGCAAAAAAAATGACAAAAATCCAGCAGAAAAATGACAAAAATCCAGCAGAAAAATGACAAAAATCCAGCAGAAAAATGACAAAAATCCAGCAGAAAAATGACAAAAATCCAGCAAAAAAATGACAAAGATCCAGCAGAAAAATGACAAAAATCCAGCAGAAAAAAGACAAAAATCCAGCAAAAAGTGACAAAAATCCAGCAGAAAAAAGACAAAAATCCAGCAAAAAAATGACAAAAATCCAGCAAAAAGTGACAAAAATCCAGCAGAAAAAAGACAAAAATCCAGCATAAAAAATGACAAAAATCCAGCAAAAAGTGACAAAAATCCAGCAGAAAAAAGACAAAAATCCAGCATAAAAAAAGACAAAAATCCAGCAAAAAAATGACAAAAATCCAGCAAAAAGTGACAAAAATCCAGCAAAAAAAATGACAAAAATCCAGCAGAAAAATGACAAAAATCCAGCAGAAAAATGACAAAAATCCAGCAGAAAAATGACAAAAATCCAGCAGAAAAGAGGAGAGAATGCATTATGTTTTGGCGGGTGGTAAGAGGTTAATAAAACATGTGGCCTCAGGTAAACGGGAGGATGAAGATGGAAGGGCAACCTCTTAACTCCCACCTGAACATGTTTTCTCCTGTTCTCCAAATTCTCCAAATGTAAAAGCTTCTTCAAAACAGCGACAAAAAAGAAAATGAGGATGTAAACTATGTAAACTGTGCTAAAAAGTGACCAAAAAAAGCAACAAAAATGACAAAAACTCAACAAAAAGGTGACAAAAACTCAACAAAAAGGTGACAAAAGGGCAGCAAAAAAATGACAAAAATCCAGCAAAAAAATGACAAAAATCCAGCAAAAAAAATGACAAAAATCCAGCAGAAAAATGACAAAAATCCAGCAGAAAAATGACAAAAATCCAGCAGAAAAATGACAAAAATCCAGCAGAAAAATGACAAAAATCCAGCAAAAAAATGACAAAGATCCAGCAGAAAAATGACAAAAATCCAGCAGAAAAAAGACAAAAATCCAGCAAAAAGTGACAAAAATCCAGCAGAAAAAAGACAAAAATCCAGCAAAAAAATGACAAAAATCCAGCAAAAAGTGACAAAAATCCAGCAGAAAAAAGACAAAAATCCAGCATAAAAAATGACAAAAATCCAGCAAAAAGTGACAAAAATCCAGCAGAAAAAAGACAAAAATCCAGCATAAAAAAAGACAAAAATCCAGCAAAAAAATGACAAAAATCCAGCAAAAAGTGACAAAAATCCAGCAAAAAAAATGACAAAAATCCAGCAGAAAAATGACAAAAATCCAGCAGAAAAATGACAAAAATCCAGCAGAAAAATGACAAAAATCCAGCAAAAAAATGACAAAAATCCAGCAAAAAAATGACAAAGATCCAGCAGAAAAAAGACAAAAATCCAGCAGAAAAAAGACAAAAATCCAGCAAAAAGTGACAAAAATCCAGCAGAAAAAAGACAAAAATCCAGCAAAAAAATGACAAAAATCCAGAAAAAAAGTGACAAAAATCCAGCAGAAAAAAGACAAAAATCCAGCAGAAAAAAGACAAAAATCCAGCAGAAAAAAAGACAAAAATCCAGCAGAAAAGAGGAGAGAATGCATTATGTTTTGGCGGGTGGTAAGAGGTTAATAAAACATGTGGCCTCAGGTAAACGGGAGGATGAAGATGGAAGGGCAACCTCTTAACTCCCACCTGAACATGTTTTCTCCTGTTCTCCAAATTCTCCAAATGTAAAAGCTTCTTCAAAACAGCGACAAAAAAGAAAATGAGGATGTAAACTATGTAAACTGTGCTAAAAAGTGACCAAAAAAAGCAACAAAAATGACAAAAACTCAACAAAAAGGTGACAAAAACTCAACAAAAAGGTGACAAAAGGGCAGCAAAAAAATGACAAAAATCCAGCAAAAAAATGACAAAAATCCAGCAAAAAAAATGACAAAAATCCAGCAGAAAAATGACAAAAATCCAGCAGAAAAATGACAAAAATCCAGCAGAAAAATGACAAAAATCCAGCAGAAAAATGACAAAAATCCAGCAAAAAAATGACAAAGATCCAGCAGAAAAATGACAAAAATCCAGCAGAAAAAAGACAAAAATCCAGCAAAAAGTGACAAAAATCCAGCAGAAAAAAGACAAAAATCCAGCAAAAAAATGACAAAAATCCAGCAAAAAGTGACAAAAATCCAGCAGAAAAAAGACAAAAATCCAGCATAAAAAATGACAAAAATCCAGCAAAAAGTGACAAAAATCCAGCAGAAAAAAGACAAAAATCCAGCATAAAAAAAGACAAAAATCCAGCAAAAAAATGACAAAAATCCAGCAAAAAGTGACAAAAATCCAGCAAAAAAAATGACAAAAATCCAGCAGAAAAATGACAAAAATCCAGCAGAAAAATGACAAAAATCCAGCAGAAAAATGACAAAAATCCAGCAAAAAAATGACAAAAATCCAGCAAAAAAATGACAAAGATCCAGCAGAAAAAAGACAAAAATCCAGCAGAAAAAAGACAAAAATCCAGCAAAAAGTGACAAAAATCCAGCAGAAAAAAGACAAAAATCCAGCAAAAAAATGACAAAAATCCAGAAAAAAGTGACAAAAATCCAGCAGAAAAAAGACAAAAATCCAGCAGAAAAAAGACAAAAATCCAGCAGAAAAAAAGACAAAAATCCAGCAGAAAAGAGGAGAGAATGCATTATGTTTTGGCGGGTGGTAAGAGGTTAATAAAACATGTGGCCTCAGGTAAACGGGAGGATGAAGATGGAAGGGCAACCTCTTAACTCCCACCTGAACATGTTTTCTCCTGTTCTCCAAATTCTCCAAATGTAAAAGCTTCTTCAAAACAGCGACAAAAAAGAAAATGAGGATGTAAACTATGTAAACTGTGCTAAAAAGTGACCAAAAAAAGCAACAAAAATGACAAAAACTCAACAAAAAGGTGACAAAAACTCAACAAAAAGGTGACAAAAGGGCAGCAAAAAAATGACAAAAATCCAGCAAAAAAATGACAAAAATCCAGCAAAAAAAATGACAAAAATCCAGCAGAAAAATGACAAAAATCCAGCAGAAAAATGACAAAAATCCAGCAGAAAAATGACAAAAATCCAGCAGAAAAATGACAAAAATCCAGCAAAAAAATGACAAAGATCCAGCAGAAAAATGACAAAAATCCAGCAGAAAAAAGACAAAAATCCAGCAAAAAGTGACAAAAATCCAGCAGAAAAAAGACAAAAATCCAGCAAAAAAATGACAAAAATCCAGCAAAAAGTGACAAAAATCCAGCAGAAAAAAGACAAAAATCCAGCATAAAAAATGACAAAAATCCAGCAAAAAGTGACAAAAATCCAGCAGAAAAAAGACAAAAATCCAGCATAAAAAAAGACAAAAATCCAGCAAAAAAATGACAAAAATCCAGCAAAAAGTGACAAAAATCCAGCAAAAAAAATGACAAAAATCCAGCAGAAAAATGACAAAAATCCAGCAGAAAAATGACAAAAATCCAGCAGAAAAATGACAAAAATCCAGCAAAAAAATGACAAAAATCCAGCAAAAAAATGACAAAGATCCAGCAGAAAAAAGACAAAAATCCAGCAGAAAAAAGACAAAAATCCAGCAAAAAGTGACAAAAATCCAGCAGAAAAAAGACAAAAATCCAGCAAAAAAATGACAAAAATCCAGAAAAAAGTGACAAAAATCCAGCAGAAAAAAGACAAAAATCCAGCAGAAAAAAGACAAAAATCCAGCAGAAAAAAAGACAAAAATCCAGCAGAAAAGAGGAGAGAATGCATTATGTTTTGGCGGGTGGTAAGAGGTTAATAAAACATGTGGCCTCAGGTAAACGGGAGGATGAAGATGGAAGGGCAACCTCTTAACTCCCACCTGAACATGTTTTCTCCTGTTCTCCAAATTCTCCAAATCTAAAAGCTTCTTCAAAACAGCGACAAAAAAGAAAATCAGGATGTAAACTATGTAAACTGTGCTAAAAAGTGACCAAAAAAAGCAACAAAAATGACAAAAACTCAACAAAAAGGTGACAAAAGGGCAGCAAAAAAATGACAAAAATCCAGCAAAAAAATGACAAAAATCCAGCAAAAAAATGACAAAAATCCAGCAAAAAAATGACAAAAATCCAGCAAAAAAAATGACAAAAATCCAGCAGAAAAATGACAAAAATCCAGCAGAAAAATGACAAAAATCCAGCAAAAAAATGACAAAAATCCAGCAAAAAAATGAAAAAAATCCAGCAAAAAAATGACAAAGATCCAGCAGAAAAAAGACAAAAATCCAGCAGAAAAAAGACAAAAATCCAGCAGACAAAAGACAAAAATCCAGCAAAAAGTGACAAAAATCCAGCAGAAAAAAGACAAAAATTCAGCAAAAAAATGACAAAAATCCAGCAAAAAGTGACAAAAATCCAGCAGAAAAAAGACAAAAATCCAGCAGAAAAAAGACAAAAATCCAGCAGAAAAAAAGACAAAAATTCAGCAAAAAAATGACAAAAATCCAGCAGAAAAAAGACAAAAATCCAGCAAAAAAATGACAAAAATCCAGCAAAAAGTGACAAAAATCCAGCAGAAAAAAGACAAAAATCCAGCAGAAAAAAGACAAAAATCCAGCAGAAAAAAAGACAAAAATCCAGCAAAAAAATGACAAAAATCCAGCAGAAAAAAGACAAAAATCCAGCAAAAAAATGACAAAAATCCAGCAAAAAGTGACAAAAATCCAGCAGAAAAAAGACAAAAATCCAGCAGAAAAAAAGACAAAAATCCAGCAAAAAAATGACAAAAATCCAGCAGAAAAAAGACAAAAATCCAGCAAAAAAATGACAAAAATCCAGCAGAAAAAAGACAAAAATCCAGCAGAAAAAGACAAATATCCAGCAGAAAAAAGACAAAAATCCAGCAGAAAAAAAGACAAAAATCCAGCAGAAAAAATGACAAAAATCCAGCAAAAAATGACAAAAATCCAGCAAAAAGTGACAAAAATCCAGCAGAAAAAAGACAAAAATCCAGCAGAAAAAAGACAAAAATCCAGCAGAAAAAGACAAAAATCCAGCAAAAAAAAGACAAAAATCCAGCAAAAAAATGACAAAAATCCAGCAGAAAAATGACAAAAATCCAGCAAAAAAATGACAAAAATCCAGCAGAAAAAAGACAAAAATCCAGCAGAAAAAAGACAAAAATCCAGCAGAAAAATGACAAAAATCCAGCAGAAAAAAGACAAAAATCCAGCAGAAAAAAAGACAAAAATCCAGCAGAAAAAAGACAAAAATCCAGCAAAAAAATGACAAAAATCCAGCAAAAAGTGACAAAAATCCAGCAGAAAAAAGACGAAAATCCAGCAGAAAAAAGACAAAAATCCAGCAGAAAAAAAGACAAAAATCCAGCAGAAAAAAGACAAAAATCCAGCAAAAAAATGACAAAAATCCAGCAGAAAAAAGACAAAAATCCAGCAGAAAAAAGACAAAAATCCAGCAGAAAAAAAGACAAAAATCCAGCAGAAAAAAAGACAAAAATCCAGCAGAAAAAAGACAAAAATCCAGCAGAAAAAAGACAAAAATCCAGCAGAAAAAAAGACAAAAATCCAGCAGAAAAGAGGAGAGAATGCATTATGTTTTGGCGGGTGGTAAGAGGTTAATAAAACATGGCCTCAGGTAAACGGGAGGATAAAGATGGAAGGGCATCACGTGTTTGTCTGTGTGTCAGATCTCCAGGTTTCCCCCGTCTCCTTCTCCCTGCGGGTGCCTCACTCCTGGGTGCAGACCTTCCAGATCCCCTGGGACCACATCAGCCCCTCCCTCTCTCTCGCCATGTCGCGGGGCGAGCGGGCGAGCGCCGCAGACCGCCGTGCCATGGTGCGCGCCGTGGTGGACGCCATGAGGCAGCGCTGCGCCAACCCCACCCGCTCCGCCTGTGTGGACGTGGCCAAGATGATCGTCTCCAACTACCTGCTGACCTTCGCCGACCGCACCGAGGAGGGGGAGCAGCTCGGCTCCGGATACTTCTCTCTGCTCAACCAGCTCAAGTCCAGAGTGGACAACCTGAACCGCGGAGGACGAGCCCCTCTGAGGAGACGCCGGCCCCGAGCAGCGCGCTCAGCGAAGCCGGCGCCGCCGTGTCCACAAACCCTGCAGAAAGTAAATATCAAGCTCTGGCTTAAAGGGAGGGTTCAGGGTCTCTGACATAGGGCCTCATGTCCTCGTTATCCACAGTGTTGCTGATTTCTGGAGATAATTTTTATTGTAATTCATGCAGTTCTTATATTTGAAGAGTTTCGTGGCGCTAGGCTAATGCAAGGCTAGTGCATGTCTATGGTATCAGCTAGCCTGCATTAAAAACAGTGTGACCCGCTCCACAGAGCACCTGAGGCAAATCACTTATAACACCAGACTAACCATATACATGTCTGTGTCCATAGAGTCATGTTTGGAATATAACTGACCTGCATCACATGAATGATCACATTTTGAGGGACTATTTTCTAGCAGATCACTCCGCCGCTGCGTAGCTTAGATAACCACGAAGCTGATGCTGCTCAAATATAAGTTATTTTAAATGAAAAATGGTTAAAATGATTGTATGGACACAGACATGTATATGGTTAGTCTGGTGTTATAAGTGTGGAGCGGGTCACACTGTTTTTTTTTGTGTTTTTTTTTACAAATATGTTTATTGGAATTTTCAATTTTAACACACACATACACAAACACAAGAAAATAAAATAAAAACCCTCCCCCCTCCCTAAAACCCTCCCTTCACTCAATTACAACAAAATGATTTTCTACAAATCAAAGTCTTTTACAAGGCGTAGAAAGGGCAGCCACATGTCTTTAAAGTCCTCCAGTTTTCCTTTGGCCGTGTCAGTTTCTCCAGCGCTAAGTTACTGCTCATCACTTTAATCCACTGTTTCACTCCAGGTCAGTCTCTGTCCTTCCATTTCAAAGCCATCACAAGTTTCGCCTGCACCAAACAAAAATGGTTGGTGTTTTTTGTATTACATTTGAAGTTATTTGGAAAGATTTGCAATATACAGAGTTTACCATCTAAGGGCATTCTACATTCAATGAAATCAGAAATGAGCCACAAATTTGCTTCCAAACGATTTGAATTTCCTCACACTGCCACACACAATGATAAAGTGTCCCCTTTTCTTTACCACATGTGACACAATCATCAGGAATATGAGGGTTAAATGATGGAGTTTCACTGCTGTGATGTACTTGTACTGCACTAATCGGAATCTTGTGTTGACAGTTTGTTTTTGTGTGAGTGAACAGGAGTTATTCCGCTCCTCAACTGAAATGTCTGGTTCCATATCGGATCTCCAGGCTTGCAATTATGAAAGACTACTTTCTTTTGAGGCTGTCATCAAGATATTATACAATTTGGAAAGTAGGCCCCTACTGTGATGATGGTTAACAGCCATGTTTTCTGTAGTGGACAGTGGGGGCTGCACAGTCGACTTCAATACATTAGTAACAAAACTTCTGACCTGAAGATACGGGTCACACTGTTTTTACTGCAGGCTAGCTGATACCATAGAAATGCACTAGCCTTGCATTAGCCTAGCGCCACGAGACTCTTCAAATATAAGAACTGCATGAACTACAATAAAAATATCAAACTCTGGATAACAAAGAAATGAGGCCCTATGTCAAACATCCAGGACAGGAGACCTTTTTAAGTTTATTTCCAATCAAATCGATTATAATCCTAATCCTCCAAAGTGAATCGCTCAGCCCGAGTTCAGAGGAAATCTCGCTTTAAATAAGAAACTAAAACTTCCAGTGGGATCAGACCAATGTTCTTTTCCCACTGGCAAAGAAAAACACCTGAAATAAAGACAAAATGTGTTGAAACGAGTCAGAAGCTTCTCAGATCAGGTGAAGTGACTTCAGATTTGAAACGTTGAACCTGCTGTGATGACTGTTTGCAGTGCAGGAGGCGGAGTTACGGCTGCGTGAGCTCGTGAACTGGACCAGTCCAGTCTGGAGAGTAAACGCAGGGAGCTGGTGGACGTGTTGGCGGCGTGCGGGGCGGGCGCCGCAGACTCGCCTCAGGTGGCGGCGCTGATGGCGCTGACGTTCGCGCTGCAGCGGCGGATCATCAACTCCAGCCCGGTGTTAAACGCGGCCGCGCTGAAGGCCCGGTTCCTGTTCCTCTTCACCAAGTCGTGTCTGAGCGAGCACTTCCGGACCCTCACCGGGGTCGACCTCCTGCCGCGCCTGAAGGAGGCGCTGCAGACCAAAGGCGCCCGGATCCGGACCTTCTTCTGGAGACAGAACCGGGACCAACACCAGACCAGGGACCAGACCAGGGACCAGACCAGGGACCAGACCAGGGACCAGACCAGGGACCAGACCAGGGACCAGACCAGGGACCAGACCAGGGACCAGACCAGGGACCAGACCAGGGACCAGACCAGGGACCAGACCAGGGACCAGACCAGAGACCAGACCAGGGACCAGAGCAGGGACCAGAGCAGGGACCAGACCAGGGACCAGACCAGAGACCAGAGACCAGACCAGGGACCAGACCAGGGACCAGACCAGGGACCAGACCAGAGACCAGACCAGGGACCAGACCAGGGACCTGTGGAGACTCCTGGACTGGACCGACACGGACCGGAGGCAGACGGGGCTCTCGGCCGTGCTCCTGGTCATGAAGCACTTCCTGGAGAAGGAGGAGGCCGTGTCATCCAGGCCCAGGTCAGTCCGAGTTCAGTTCTGCTCAGTAACGATACTTGGTCTTTGATACCGATACCTGAACGATACTTTTTCTAGAGATGAACTGATCCAGGGTTTTTGCTTCCGATACCGATACTGGGGTTTGAGTGTCTGCCGATATCTGATATTTACCGATACCAAAAGACTTTCTTGATAAACTCTTGGATATACATTTAAAGGAACAGTCCACCGCTGTTCTGTTCTTACCTGAGCTTAGACGAGTTGATCCGCACCTGTCTGGTCTTTGGGCCCGAAGAGCTCGGTCGCTTCTAACTTCACCCCGTTTGGAGCTATAGGAATATACTGGGAGAGGCCAAATGCTAACAACATCTTTGGTCGTTTTGCCTGACTGAGAGCACACACAAAGACCAGACAGGTACGTATCAACTCGTCTAAGCTCAGGTAAGAACATATCTCAGTCTGGAAGAGTGGTGGCCTGTTCCTTTAATGAGGGTGACTTTTCTACATTGAATATCCTTGAGTAAATGACAGGCTTTTATTATGATCAACTCGCCTGAAGTGATCATCTTCATCATCATCATCATCATCATCATCATCATCATCATCATCATCATCATCATCTTCTTCATCATCATCATCATCATCATGTTTGGTCAGTCATTTCTAAAATACAAACACTTTGCTTCAGCAGTGGCCGATTTTTTTAAAATTTGGCCACTCTAGGTGTTTCTATCATAGTTTCTGACCCAGCCTTGATTAGTTTTCGCTAGCGTTAGCATGCTCTTGCTAACCTTAGACCAGGTATCTCCAACCAGTAGCTCGCCAAGCCTCTCCAGGTCGCTCGCCAAAGACTTTCTACATCTCTACACGCTTCATAACTCAAATTTAGATGCATTTTCTGTTAGTTCTGAACATGCTGAACACAATCTGTGAACAGTTGGTTTAATATAGTGAAGTATAAGGACTAAACTCAAGTCACTTTCTTTGAATTCCATCTTGGCAAGTAATTCTCCTGGGTGAACATTGCATTTTTCAAGTACTTTTGAACATAGGTAGCTCTCCGATGTTCATATTGTGTAAAAGGTTGGAGATCCTGCCTTAGAGTTTTGTGGAGGTGAAATCTAAGTCAGCGATTGAATTCCTCTGGTTCTTAGCTTTACACTGACATACGGCACGTCCATATTAACTTAGATTTAGTCGGTGAAAGTTATGTTTTTAAGGCGTTGAGCCAAAGCTGGTATCGGTCCAGTATCGGATTTGTAGCCGATACCAGATATTGTATTTTTTTCAGTATCTGCTCCGATATCCGACACCAGTATCGGATCGGTGCATCCCTACTTTTTTATTCTATTAAAACAGATTAATAATGGTCATTTATTCTGTTTCCTTCCATTTCATTTCTTTTGCATTTGTATCATTTGCTTTTCGCCTCATTTTTGACTATTTTTGTTTTTCCCCCTAAATGTTCACATTTTGTTCCTCTTTTTTGCCCCAAATTTTCCCAATTTTTCAACTTGTGTTTCCCTTTTTTTGTTTTGTTTTGACGACCAACAGCATCAAAACTTGAATATAAAGATTTTATATTCAGTCCCTGCTTTTCGATACTATTCCGATCCCGATATTACCTGAACCTTTTTGTTCTGTTTTGTTCCTGTGGTTCTGATTGTTGATGTTTTGTCTGAAGCAAAACGTGTGGAAGTCGTGGATCGAGAGCTCCGTGTCTCTGCCTGCGGCTCCGAGGATCATCGCTGTGGGTGAGACGCCTCAGTCACATGTTCATTATATTATGTATATATTATTATATATATATTATGGATGTGTTTGTTTAGATGGTTTCAGTCTCTCAGACCTTAACGCTCCTGGACCTGCTCATACTGTGCACATCAGGTCACAGGACCAGGGTCTGACCCAGGGGCGGACTGGGATTGAAAGACAGCCCTGGACTCTGACCAGCCTGGCCCAAATTAACGTAATTGTGACACTTCCACAAATACATATTTTAACTTCTAACCACCCTTAACCAAGTGCATTTTCCCCAGTTTGGCTTTTTTTTTTATTGGCATCATCAGCAAAAAGAATTGGAAATGTGGTCATAGAAACAGAAGCAAAATCATTAATATAAATAATAAATAATAATGGTCCCAAAATTGAACCTTGTGGTGCACCATGCTCCACGGAATTCCTTTTGTATATATATATATATTTATTTTAATACTGGGCTTTACCCAAATCTAAAACCTTCTCGACTGGAGAGCAACAATGTAACGCCTCATTTGAAAGCTAAGACCTACAAAAGTGATGGTAACTTTTTGTCACGTCATTTTTGTCATATTTTTGTTGTTTTTTCATTATTTATTCCATCATTTTTTGTTGTGTTTTTCTCCCGTTTTCGTCGCCTTTTGTTTTCATCCTCTTTTTCTCGCTATTTTGATGCTTTTCTTTTCAGCTTTTAGATTTGGGTAAAGCTCGGTTGAGGCGGGACCGGTGGCCCTTCTGTGCTCTTCCAGAATGGACATATGGCCAGTCCGCCCCTGGTCTGACCAGAACTTTACAATGCTTGGTTTTTCATATCTAGAACCAGGAAACAGAACGATACAGTGTGGAAGATCTGTAAATTCACAAGTCACTTCAGTACAAAGCAAAGAAAAAAACAGAAATAAAGAAATAACTTGATGTCATTAGGCCGCGCTGCTCAGTTTGCTTGCGCAGGTGTGAGGGCTGGCCAGCAGGGGGCAGGGTTCCATGTGTCTGTGGCTCAGATGTTGGTCTCTGCAGGAGACTCGGTCCTGGCCTCGCGCCGCTGGATGGTGAGCCTGGACGGAGCCGTGGTTTTCGAGGCCGAGTCCAGTTTCGCCGACGCGCTCGCCGTCTTCTTCTGCTGCTTCTACGTCTTTAACCTGGACTACGAGGAACCGGCCTGCACTACGCTGGAGCTCATCCAGAGGTGAGGCTGGAGCTCATCCAGAGGTGAGGCTGGAGCTCATCCAGAGGTGAGGCTGGAGCTCATCCAGAGGTGAGGCTGGACCAGGACTCCACCCCCAGCACTGAAGCGGGACTGAAACAGGACTTAAGTTTACAGCCTCATTTGAAAGCTAAGACCTGCTAAACTCATCCAAGCTTTATTCTTGCTTTTGTTTTCATGTTTTCATGTTTTCAATGCTATTTTTGCTTTGGTCGCGGTCACTGAGATCGAGCCACTAAAACCGTGGCCAATCTAGGGCTGAAACGACGAATCGATTAATCGATTATTGAAATAGTCGACAACTATTTTAGTAATTGATTAATCGTTTTCTGGTTCACACAGACTAAAATGGAGCAAAAATGAGATAAAAAATATAGTATTTTTGATGAAACCCTACTTTGATTTTATATTTAGGGTCTGTAGTGTTTTGTACATCGTAAATTTCATTAACAGAGCCTTCAAAAACATTTCCCTTTAGTTAAACTCCATCAACACATCCTCCAACAGCACCACTTAAGCTATAATGTGATAAAAAAATAATTAAAAAAAAACACATTTTCCTACACCTTTCACAGCCAAGCGATTAATCATAAAAGTAATCGATAGATTAATCGATTACAAAATAATCGTTAGTTGCAGCCCGAGGCCAATCGTGACCAAAACATGCAGGGCCGGCCCTCACCAATGTGGCGCAAATAGAAAAAATAGCATGATATAGTTTGTCTTTTGTTTTTCAATCCTCCCTGGATATGGTTAAGGCATGTTTTATTTTATTTTATTTTGATTATCATCGTTATTTTACATTATGATTATCTATTCATCAAAAAAAGGGCATGTGCATTATAAAACGCACGACAGTTCTTTTGGAGGAGAAACCTCCACTTCTTAAGTATATTTCTTGAATAGCTTTAAAAAATAAAAGCTTGAAATATCTAGTTTCCAACACAAAAGTCCGCAAGTTTCTATTTCTTTCTGTTCCAAAGTTATGTCCAAAAATCGGCGATGTGGTTTATGGCGGGAGTATTGGGTTCAAAAATTCCGGCGCAATTCGGCGCCTCCACCAGCAGATGGCGCCTCCACCAGCAGATGGCTCCTCCACCAGCAGATGGCGCCTCCACCAGCAGATGGCGCCTCCACCAGCAGATGGCGCCTCCACCAGCAGATGGCGCCTCCACCAGCAGATGGCGCCCTAAGCGGCCGCCAGGGCCGGCAAACATGTTAAAAAAGCACCAAAAACGTGATGAAAACAAAACTAAAGAGGACAGAAACGTGACGAAGAAGAAGCTTAGATGAGTTTCTGGGTCTTAGCTTTCAAATGAGGTGTTACTCTGGTGTTACGCTTTAGATTTGGGTAAAACCGAACAGTTGTCACAGTCAATAGAGGCCAATAATAATGATCAGGAACACAGTCTGACCAGCAGGGGGCAGTACCTCCTTGGAGACGTTTCAGCACAAACTCATTTGAATTTGTTTTTGTCAGATATTTTGCGCAGATCAACCCGGCGGAGGGAACCAAGTGCACGGCCAAAACCGGGGTCAGCCGCAAAACCGGGCAGACGGTCAGCAGGAAAACCGAGGCCGTGAACTGTCGAGTGGCTTCATTTCTACGGCAGCTCTCTGAACCGGGACGGAGCGACTGGGACCGGACTGAGCCCAGGACCTGACCGGACTAAACACTTTCATGTTCCCTTAGGCCCGAACCCTTAGTGACCACTCTGATCAGGAGTCAAGACTTTTCTTATATGTTCAAAGTCTCTTCACTCTTTTGGAAATCTCCAAACTCAGCCGAAATGCCTAATTTTGATACAAAGACATGAAATGAAATAATACATAATTATCCTGCTCGTTTTGGGCATTGTTGTTGTTTCTTTTTGTCTCAATAACTGTTTTCTCTGGAATCGCCCATATATGGTCATGTTTGAAAACAGTTAAGGGGGAAAACAATTTGGAGAAAAATCTAAACTTTCTCTAATTATTCAAAAAATGCTATGGTTTCTACTAAATAAAGATACAAAGACATGGAGAGGAGCAAAGTGGTTCAACAGCCCATAAATACATGAATAACGGAGAATGCTAACATGATGCTACATGTTAGCATCGCTGTAATGCTAACGCCAGCTAGTGCTTTCTATGACTGACGTTTCTTTCACTTCTACAAAACAATCTGCTGTGAGAAAACATCCATATGGGCCTGAGTTAGAGTGGACTTTATTTATATGTGATAGATAAGTTCATATTCCACCAGAAAATGGCTAAAAAGAGGGAAAGATTTTATTTTCCCCCTTGGTGAAGCCACGCCCCCTTCTATGACCCGATTCCATCTGTATCGATCCTGACTTTTTTTCATAGTTTGGCAGGGGGTGCATCTAATACTCCGGAGCGACTAATGTGATTATTATTATTTTTTTCATTTGTTTTAATTCAAATCTAATTTCACATGCCGCTAGAGGGCGCTGCAGGCTAATCGAGCAGCAGAAAGACAGTTTGGAGCAGTGTTAATTAAATATTTTATTTTAGTTTTAGTCTTAGTCTTTTGACTAAAATGTAGTTTAATTTTAGTCGAGATTTAGTCAAAAAAATATCTTCAATTTTAGTCTAGTTTTAGTCGACTAAAATTGCATGTCAATTTAGTCGACTAAATTTAAGACAAATCTAGTGGACTTTGCATTGATAATATTGATTATAATCATATTTAATGTTGTTCCCCTGCTTCATGTTTCTGCTCCACATGAACAAAGCTCAGAGCTGATCCTTTGGCAGAGAATTTACATGATCTGAGGCTCTTTCAGACGGTCAATACAAGTTTGGATGATTTTAGTCTCTCTTTTTCACTTTTATTTAGTCTTATTTTAGTCGACTAAAATATCTGGACATTTTAGTCACAGTTTTAGTCTCGTGAGAAACGTTTAATTTAATTTTAGTCCAATTTTAGTCACAAAAAAATCACTTTGACTAAAATTAAGACTAAATATTTTAGTCGACGAAATTAACACTGGTTTGGAGTGAGTGAGAAGCGGAGTTTACTCTTCGAGAACAAAGCAAAGCTAATCCTGGGCTAAAAGCTCGACGTCTGCAGCGAGAGGCACGAGTTCACAAAGGAGAGCTTGAAAAACGAGCTGCCGGGAGAGGCTGGTCGACGGTGCAGTTACGCCGCTGTGTCCGGGTCGTTACCGCTATAGTTCAATGCAATCATTCAGAGGTGCCAAGGCAAATACTAGAGGAAAAAGGAAAACTATGAAGCTAGTGCTAACATCAGCCGATAAAACGTTTTCTTTTGATGTGGTGAAGTATTACATCTGTATGACCTGCATGTTAAAGGAACAGGCACCGTTTTCCCACACCGAGATATGTTCTTACCTGAGCTTAGATGAGTTGATGTGCACCTGTCTGGTCTTTGTGTGCGCTCAGTCACGCAAAACGTCCAAAGATGTTGTTAGCATTTGGCCTCTCCCAGTATATTCGTATGGCTTCAAACGGGGGTGAAGTTAGAAGTGACCAGACAGGTACGGATCAACTCGTCTAAGCTCAGGGAAGAACAGATCCATTGGCCAATCAGAGCCCAGCGTCTGTTCACGTCACGTTAGTCTCGGTTCCTAAACTTACACCTGGTCAGAGCGGGTTGGACTGAACTGGTTCTATGCAAAGGGGGCTCCATTCTGATCCGAAACGCTCCTCCAGAGATCTGCTTTAATCTGCTCTCTTATAAGTTTATTATCCATTTGAATCCTGAACTGTGAGAGGAGAGTCTGGTGTGTGGGAGAAACAGAGAGGCGGTCGCCCTCGGTCTGGGCTG
>NC_136853.1:3598138-3665638 GCF_951799975.1 Gobius niger | reverse complement strand
AGTCCGTGTTCTCTAGTCCGTGTTCTCCAGCTCGTGTTCTCTAGTCCGTGTTCTCCAGCCCGTGTTCTCTAGTCCGTGTTCTCTAGTCCGTGTTCTCCAGCCCGTGTTCTCTAGTCCGTGTTCTCTAGTCCGTGTTCTCTAGTCCGTGTTCTCTAGTCCGTGTTCTCCAGCCCGTGTTCTCTAGTCCGTGTTCTCCAGCCCGTGTTCTCTAGTCCGTGTTCTCTAGTCCGTGTTCTCCAGTCCGTGTTCTCTAGTCCGTGTTCTCTAGTCCGTGTTCTCTAGTCCGTGTTCTCCAGTCCGTGTTCTCTAGTCCGTGTTCTCCAGCCCGTGTTCTCTAGTCCGTGTTCTCTAGTCCGTGTTCTCTAGTCCGTGTTCTCTAGTCCGTGTTCTCCAGCCCGTGTTCTCTAGTCCGTGTTCTCTAGTCCGTGTTCTCCAGCCCGTGTTCTCTAGTCCGTGTTCTCTAGTCCGTGTTCTCTAGTCCGTGTTCTCTAGTCCGTGTTCTCTAGTCCGTGTTCTCTAGTCCGTGTTCTCTAGTCCGTGTTCTCCAGCCCGTGTTCTCCAGCCCGTGTTCTCTAGTCCGTGTTCTCCAGCCCGTGTTCTCCAGCCCGTGTTCTCTAGACCGTGTTCTCCAGCCCGTGTTCTCCAGCCCGTGTTCTCCAGCCCGTGTTCTCCAGCCTGTGTTCTCTAGTCCGTGTTCTCTAGTCCGTGTTCTCCAGCCCGTGTTCTCTAGCCCGTGTTCTCTAGTCCGTGTTCTCTAGTCCGTGTTCTCTAGTCCGTGTTCTCCAGCCCGTGTTCTCTAGTCCGTGTTCTCTAGTCCGTGTTCTCTAGTCCGTGTTCTCTAGTCCGTGTTCTCTAGTCCGTGTTCTCTAGTCCGTGTTCTCTAGTCCGTGTTCTCCAGCCCGTGTTCTCCAGCCCGTGTTCTCTAGACCGTGTTCTCCAGCCCGTGTTCTCCAGCCCGTGTTCTCTAGTCCGTGTTCTCTAGTCCGTGTTCTCCAGCCCGTGTTCTCCAGCCCGTGTTCTCTAGACCGTGTTCTCTAGCCCGTGTTCTCCAGCCCGTGTTCTCCAGCCCGTGTTCTCCAGCCCGTGTTCTCTAGTCCGTGTTCTCTAGTCCGTGTTCTCCAGCCCGTGTTCTCCAGCCCGTGTTCTCTAGACCGTGTTCTCTAGACCGTGTTCTCCAGCCCGTGTTCTCCAGCCCGTGTTCTCCAGCCCGTGTTCTCTAGTCCGTGTTCTCTAGCCCGTGTTCTCCAGCCCGTGTTCTCCAGCCCGTGTTCTCCAGCCCGTGTTCTCTAGTCCGTGTTCTCTAGTCCGTGTTCTCTAGTCCGTGTTCTCCAGCCCGTGTTCTCTAGTCCGTGTTCTCTAGCCCGTGTTCTCCAGCCCGTGTTCTCCAGCCCGTGTTCTCCAGCCCGTGTTCTCTAGTCCGTGTTCTCTAGACCGTGTTCTCTAGACCGTGTTCTCCAGCCCGTGTTCTCTAGTCCGTGTTCTCCAGTCCGTGTTCTCTAGCCCGTGTTCTCCAGCCCGTGTTCTCCAGCCCGTGTTCTCCAGCCCGTGTTCTCTAGTCCGTGTTCTCTAGTCCGTGTTCTCTAGTCCGTGTTCTCTAGCCCGTGTTCTCCAGCCCGTGTTCTCCAGCCCGTGTTCTCCAGCCCGTGTTCTCTAGTCCGTGTTCTCTAGACCGTGTTCTCTAGTCCGTGTTCTCTAGACCGTGTTCTCCAGCCCGTGTTCTCCAGCCCGTGTTCTCTAGTCCGTGTTCTCCAGCCCGTGTTCTCTAGTCCGTGTTCTCTAGTCCGTGTTCTCCAGCCCGTGTTCTCTAGACCGTGTTCTCCAGCCCGTGTTCTCCAGCCCGTGTTCTCTAGACCGTGTTCTCCAGCCCGTGTTCTCCAGCCCGTGTTCTCTAGACCGTGTTCTCCAGCCCGTGTTCTCTAGACCGTGTTCTCCAGCCCGTGTTCTCTAGACCGTGTTCTCCAGCCCGTGTTCTCCAGCCCGTGTTCTCTAGACCGTGTTCTCTAGACCGTGTTCTCTAGTCCGTGTTCTCCAGCCCGTGTTCTCTAGACCGTGTTCTCTAGACCGTGTTCTCCAGCCCGTGTTCTCCAGCCCGTGTTCTCCAGCCCGTGTTCTCTAGACCGTGTTCTCCAGTCCGTGTTCTCTAGTCCGTGTTCTCCAGCCCGTGTTCTCTAGACCGTGTTCTCCAGTCCGTGTTCTCTAGACCGTGTTCTCCAGCCCGTGTTCTCTAGACCGTGTTCTCCAGCCCGTGTTCTCCAGCCCGTGTTCTCCAGCCCGTGTTCTCTAGACCGTGTTCTCCAGTCCGTGTTCTCTAGTCCGTGTTCTCCAGCCCGTGTTCTCTAGACCGTGTTCTCTAGACCGTGTTCTCTAGTCCGTGTTCTCCAGCCCGTGTTCTCTAGACCGTGTTCTCCAGTCCGTGTTCTCTAGCCCGTGTTCTCCAGCCCGTGTTCTCTAGACCGTGTTCTCCAGCCCGTGTTCTCCAGCCCGTGTTCTCCAGCCCGTGTTCTCTAGACCGTGTTCTCCAGTCCGTGTTCTCTAGTCCGTGTTCTCCAGCCCGTGTTCTCTAGACCGTGTTCTCCAGTCCGTGTTCTCTAGTCCGTGTTCTCCAGCCCGTGTTCTCTAGACCGTGTTCTCTAGACCGTGTTCTCCAGCCCGTGTTCTCCAGCCCGTGTTCTCTAGACCGTGTTCTCTAGACCGTGTTCTCTAGTCCGTGTTCTCCAGCCCGTGTTCTCTAGACCGTGTTCTCTAGACCGTGTTCTCCAGCCCGTGTTCTCCAGCCCGTGTTCTCCAGCCCGTGTTCTCTAGACCGTGTTCTCCAGTCCGTGTTCTCTAGTCCGTGTTCTCCAGCCCGTGTTCTCTAGACCGTGTTCTCCAGTCCGTGTTCTCTAGACCGTGTTCTCCAGCCCGTGTTCTCTAGACCGTGTTCTCCAGCCCGTGTTCTCCAGCCCGTGTTCTCCAGCCCGTGTTCTCTAGACCGTGTTCTCCAGTCCGTGTTCTCTAGTCCGTGTTCTCCAGCCCGTGTTCTCTAGACCGTGTTCTCTAGACCGTGTTCTCTAGTCCGTGTTCTCCAGCCCGTGTTCTCTAGACCGTGTTCTCCAGTCCGTGTTCTCTAGCCCGTGTTCTCCAGCCCGTGTTCTCTAGACCGTGTTCTCCAGCCCGTGTTCTCCAGCCCGTGTTCTCCAGCCCGTGTTCTCTAGACCGTGTTCTCCAGTCCGTGTTCTCTAGTCCGTGTTCTCCAGCCCGTGTTCTCTAGACCGTGTTCTCCAGTCCGTGTTCTCTAGCCCGTGTTCTCCAGCCCGTGTTCTCTAGACCGTGTTCTCCAGTCCGTGTTCTCTAGACCGTGTTCTCCAGCCCGTGTTCTCTAGACCGTGTTCTCCAGCCCGTGTTCTCCAGCCCGTGTTCTCTAGACCGTGTTCTCCAGTCCGTGTTCTCTAGTCCGTGTTCTCCAGCCCGTGTTCTCTAGACCGTGTTCTCTAGACCGTGTTCTCTAGTCCGTGTTCTCCAGCCCGTGTTCTCTAGACCGTGTTCTCCAGTCCGTGTTCTCTAGCCCGTGTTCTCCAGCCCGTGTTCTCTAGACCGTGTTCTCCAGCCCGTGTTCTCCAGCCCGTGTTCTCCAGCCCGTGTTCTCTAGACCGTGTTCTCCAGTCCGTGTTCTCTAGTCCGTGTTCTCCAGCCCGTGTTCTCTAGACCGTGTTCTCCAGTCCGTGTTCTCTAGCCCGTGTTCTCCAGCCCGTGTTCCTGCTGCTCTGATGGAGCTGAGCGGAACATACCACTCCTAACTCCCGCCTTAACCAGTTCAGCTTTACCAAAATCTACACATGTGTTTCTAATGACATCACGCATAGTTCCGGCGGCCATTTTGAATTCTGAAGTAGAATTATGCAGTACTTCAACATGAAACAACGTCTTTACTCAGGAAGAAAAGGAAAAACAACTGACATTTTTATGAACTCGTAATCATTGCTCAAGAAGAAAACAGTAAAAAACACGTGTATGTGAAATAAGCAGTAAATGTTCTGCAGACGTAGCAGCTCAGTCTGTGGAGCTACAGCAGGATTTACTAAAGATCTGCTTCACTCTGAAGACTAAATGAACACATCAAAGAGGAAACAGAAAAACCTTCTGTGATTTTTACAGTTTGTCATGTCAGCAGAGTCTCTCTGAGTCAGTGTTTAAGCTGCTCAAGACGTTAGCATGCTACCGGTTAGCAACTGTCAATCAACTGTCAATGGCTTCACCACGATAAACACATGTGTGTCTCACATGTATGACACTGAGGAAATACTACAGTAACAGCTCTGACCTCTGACCTCTGTCACATGTTGTATCCAAGGTTAGATGTTTGTGGTTCAGGGCTGAAGCTAAATGCTAACCGGTAGCATGCTAACGTCTTAAACACTGACTCACTGGTTTCTTCACATGAACGTGCGTCTCTG
This sequence comes from Gobius niger, assembly GCF_951799975.1. Taxonomy (NCBI): domain Eukaryota; kingdom Metazoa; phylum Chordata; class Actinopteri; order Gobiiformes; family Gobiidae; genus Gobius; species Gobius niger. The sequence goes on along the minus strand of NC_136853.1, from coordinate 3,661,205 downwards.
GGGCCGAGTTTTTACAGTTTTCTTCTTGAGCGATGATAACGAGTCATAAAGCTGTCACTGTCAATCACTTTCTTTCATTTTCATCCTGAGTAGAGATATTGTACTGCATAATGCTACTTATTCAAAATGGCCGTCATAACAACAAAAGACACATGATTGAAAGGCATGTATAAGCTCCTCAACTGGAGCTGACAACCAACAGGGTTGTCAGCTCCTACAGTTATTTGAAAGCTAAGACCTACAAAAGTGATCGTGACTTTTTTTGTTGCGATATCACCGCGTTTTGGTCCCAGTTTTGAAGTCGTTGTGTTTTTGTTGCTTTTTTTATTTCCGTTTTTTTGTCTCATTTTTGTCACTTTTTAAATCGTGTTTTTGTCGCTCTGTTGGGTTTTCATCCTTGTTTTCATCACCGCTTGCTTCAAGAAGCTTTAGATTTGGGTAAAGCCAAGCCGGAGAACATGTGCTCGGTTCAGGTGGTGAAGAGTTTCCCAAAGGAACGTCCGGCTGCGACTGTAGGAGAGTCGCATCTGGATCAAAGCTGTGAAAGTCCAGCATAACCAGAACCCCGGATCTCCCACAGCCAGGATAGTTAGTATAAGTAGTATCCTATAGTTAGTACAGTTAGTATAGTTAGTATAGTTAGTACAGTTAATATAAGTAGTATAGTTAGCGTTTGGCTGGAGTTTTGTAACGGAGCCGAAGAGGAAACGTTAGCCCCGCTGGCTCGTGTGGACTCGAGCACACGGGGGCTATTCTTAACCATGACATCACACACACACACACACACACACACACACACACACACACACACACACACACACACACACACACACACACACACGGGTGCTGGTCCGTCATATTTCCTCCTGCACTGCCTAGAAACAAGTCTAATACTCAGTGCCGTCCGGGTCAGCGGGGCCGTCTCTGTTAGCCCTGACCAAAACGTGTCAAATGGTTTAATTGTATATTTATTTTCTAATTTATTTATTTAATGTACAGTTGAGTCGGTTTTGTTGAGGTGTAACTGTAATTTCCAACTCAAAAAGTGCTTTAACCCTTAACTCCCACCTGAACCAAGCACATTTTCTCCAGTTTGGCTTTACCCCAGTCCAAAAGCTTCTGGAAAAAAGCTGTGAAAATAGCGACAAAACTGAGACGAAAACAATGATGAAGATGTGACAAAAAAGTGAGAAAACATTGACAAAAAACTGACAAAAAATGGACCAAAAAAATTATGAAAAAGTGGCAAAATGTCACAGAAATTGACAAAAAATTTATGAAAAAATGACAAAAAATGACAAATTTGACAAAAAATGACAGAAAGTGACAAAAAATGATGAAAAAATGATGAAAAAGTGGCAAAAATGTCACAAAAAATTGACAAAAAAGGACAAAAAAAATTGAAAAAAAAAATGAAAAGATGATGAAAAAGTGGCAAAAATGTGATAAAAAATTAAAAAAAAAAATGACAACAAATGTGACAAAAAGTGACAAAAAATGTACTATTTGACAAAAAAATTATAAAAAAGTTACAAAAATGAGTTGAAGACCCCCCAAAAAATGATGGAAAAAAAATCTGATGATGTGAGGGAAAAGATCCGTTTAGATGAGTTTTGTAGATCTTAGCTTTCAAATGAGGCGTTACACTGGCCTACAGGATTTGGGTAAAGCTGAACTGGAGAAAATGCTCTCGGTTCAGGCGGGAGTTAAGAGGTTAAACACCTCTGGCGAGCTGCTCCTCCTCAGGACCTTCTCCACAGATTTTGCCGGCCCTTTTATATATGACTGACAGAATTATCAGCCAATCAGAATTCGATGTACATTGAGGGTCCTCCCCCAGGGCCTGCAGTAGGTCTGAAGCTTCCCCGACGTTTTGTTCACCAGTGATGAAGCCGCGCATGAGCAAGACGGTCCAGCAAATCAGAAGTGACCCGGGTAAACCGATATTCCTCTAAGAAACGTCTGAACGAGGCAAAGTGAGGTGGATTTACTGATATGGATACGGATATTTGAAGAGCAGAGCAGCGGGGCCGACAGCGGGACGTAGACGCTCGGCCCAGGACAGGAGAAGAGTTTCACAACAGTCTTTCACCATCTTTTGGGAAGAGTGTAGCCAGGGCTGGACTGGCAGAAAAAATCGGCCCAGGACTTTTGGGTCAAGACCAGCCCTCTAAAAAAAAAAAACTGTCATATTCAATGCTGAGGTGATGAGCAAAACAATAAGTACGTAATAAACTACGAATCGAGGACAACAGCTCCATGTTGTTTCTGCTGAATTCAAGCTCACGCCTCAGAGACTCAACACTTTAATCTTGTCCTTTACAACTTGAAGGAACTTTTGTAAAATTACTAAACAATCTTAAAATGTGCGTTCCGTTAATGAAGTTCCACTCACGACTGCAACACAAATAATCTTGTTGTTTGTCCCTTTCCTGCAGCTCCTCCTGTGACGCCTCCTCGGTGCTGCAGGTGTGAGGGCTCTCGGTGCCTCCTCAGGGTTTCAAAAGAACAAATGTGTCGATCTCAAATAGCTTTAGCTCAGAAGCTGCTGTTTGTTTACTTTAAACCTCTTAACCCCCGCCTGAACCCAGCACATTTTCTCCAGTTTGGCTTTACCCAAATCTGAAAAGAAGATGTACAAAAGCATCAGGTAAATATGGAAGCCCGTTTCCGCCATGTTAAAAAATAAAAGCCCAACGGGAAGTCGAAATTACGAGATTTAAAGTCATGATTTTGTGTTTAAAACACATTTCAAGTTTAAATCTCGAAATTATGAGTTTTAAAAGTCGTAATTTCGAGATTTAAACTTGAAATTACGACTTTCAAAACTCAGAATTTTGAGATTTAAGCTCGGAATTACGAGTTTTTAAGATCCGTGATCATAGACGTCAGCGCTATTTTACTTTGAAAATCCGGATGTTGTTGCCGGTCTCTTTCCTGTCTGATGCGTCTGAACTGTGGAGCTTGATCTGGCAGAGCCGTATCTTGGAATCGTATCATGCCTGAAAAACAACTGCGAGTTTGGGGCAAACTCGTGCCTCTTTGCCTCTGCCATGTCCTATGGGCCCCCTGCCTATGGTCTCCCCGCTTGATAAAAGGGCGATGCCGGTGGACAATGGCTAGTTTGTCCGGTTAGCATGTGCAATCCAGCTCATTGTTGATTAAAAAAAAGTCTGCAATCAACCACCAATGTGATAGTCTTCAAGACTGAATTATGTGGTTACGGCTTTATTGACGTGTTTAGTGTATAATACTTAATTCCACAAGATCCATTATTGGAGCTGGATGCTAGAGCTGCTAAGAAGCTAGGTAGCTCCGGGTGCTAAGCAATCGGCTACGGCCAATTGTACATGAAGTGTGAGTAATAAACTGCAAAATCAACCAGCCCGGCTCAGTGTGTGATCGTTGTTAAAGTGATGCTTTATGTAGACGGTGGTTTTAGTGACTTTATTCATGCATTTTCACATGATCATGATCATCCGAAGTTCATCGAAGTTCATGATGCTACGATCGTAGCATTAGCTTTGGGAATGACCTGCATCATCAAGGCCTAAACACATTCCTATCGTGGATACAGACATTTTGAATACGTTTTTGTAAAAGTCCCAGAGCTGCTGTAGCTCCGGTTCACAACATGATGAAGCTAATCCTCCATGTTTGTTTACATCTGCACCAGTGGTTCCGCTGTCCCCGCCCTACCCACGTCTATGATCACGGATCTGAAAAACTCCAAATTACGAGTTTTAAAAGTCGTAATTTCGAGATTTAAATTCAAAATTTTGGGTTTTAAACACAAAGTTATGACTTCAAATCTCGTACTTTCGACTTCCCGTTGGGCTTTTATTTTGGCGGAAACGGGCTTCCATAGGTAAAGCAATGTAGACACAGAAACATTAAGCCTGACCCTGTTCTTCCTCTTCTGTCCTCCACAGGCGACTCGGGCTGGACGTTTCGGATCAGCCTCTCTCGCTCTCCTCGACTGTCGGACTGAGCATGTGCGGACAGCCGGACTCCGATCCTTTATTTATTTGGTGTACATGATCTTTTTGAACTGGTCGGTGAATGTGCCGTGTGCTTGTTTGGGTCGAAAGCCCACGTCTTACACTGGACTCGAGTCAATGGACTGAAATGTGGATTTGTCTCCGAAACATCACTGCAACAAAGGAATACGTTCACTTCATAAGAGACGACACAGCAAGCGAGCGAGGAAACCGCCCAGAGTCCGTTAGCCATGCGTTTTTCCTATAGCCGTTAGCATTAGCCGTCTGAATGACCACAGACAGATCTTTTTAGATAAGAATTAGCATATTAGCGTCGCCTGAGCTAAATGCTAAATGATATTCTGTCAAGTTTCTGCGTTTTGTGGGTCAGACACGTCCAGTGACCACAGAAATTATACCAATCCCATGAAGCGGAGAAGTCAAACCTCGTCAGACTTTAAGTTTTTTATCTGTTGAGTGCCAACAATCCAGACCGTTTTTCATGATATTTGTAGCACCACAGCGTATTCTATGTTAGAGCTATGGACACATGCTGTGGCTCGTTTGAAAGGTGAGACTCTAAGCTCTCTGTAGGTGAAAACAGTTTAATTCTACGTGTCTTGGTTCCTGATAAATCTAAGCTAAACAGAGGCTAGTTTTGACAAAAATCACATTTTTTTTTCTGAGATAATGAGTGTTTTATGAAACTCTCCTCTCTGGACGGACACTAACATTATGTGAAGAGGCAAATGCCTAAATATTTCCGTTTCAAGTCAATTTTCAACGACAACATTGTTGACACGTTTCGAAACACCTTTTTATGGCGTGTGCGTTTAAACAGCCTGGTTCTGGATTGAAGACTTTAACAGGATGTTTCTCAGTCGTCCTTGGACCGATTTTAACCATTTAAAAACTCAGAGAAACGTTAAAATCTCAACAGTTTATCTTTGAGACTTTTGCGTATCATTTGGGAAACCATAAGATACAACAACTGTTTTGTTTTTGGGATCGGCTGATTTTTGAGAACTATGCCCCTCACAGAGCGCCCCCTGCTGTCACAGTTCAACACTGACACAATTATAAGCTTCATTCGCAAGATTTATTCTGTGTTTAGCAGAAAACGATTAAGCCATTACTAAAAATCAATCAAATCAACTACATTTTAAAAAATTTGGCCATGAATCGCAATCGTTGGCCTCGAGAAAAACAAACATCTATTACATATATTTCTATATATTTCTATGATTGAAACATTTATTATAATTATGTCAACTTTATAAATGTTTCACTCGAGGCTATTTGAGAGATGTAAAAAAGTGGAAGCATATATTTAATTGAATAAGTGGAGTCCAAGGATCGATCCTTGAGGAACCCCACATCATATTAAATAACTTATAATATGTGCCTGTATATCGGCTATCGGCAAACCCCCTTCATATCGGTATCGGACCCCGAAAATCCACATCGGTCGGACCTTAGTCGGGCCTTTTTCAGACCGGGTTTGAGAGTAGCTCATGTGCAGAGGCCGATTCCTTTGTTGCAGTGACGGCTGTAGAAACGTCAGCCTGATCTGTGTCCAGGAGCCCGTTCATCTCATCTGCAGCCGAACCAAAGACTCAAGGGAAGAAACACGGAACCAAACCAGCAAACATTCACTCGCAATGGGACGAGGCGCTTCATGAATGTACGAGAGGGCCACGCCCCGCTGGACCCGCGGGACTATACAGCGGGACGGGGCGGGACAGCGGGACGGCGCTGACCCCGGAGCCTCGAAGCTGAACCAGCAGCACGTGCGGATCATCGAAGTACTTCGGTTTTCTGCAACAGCGCAGGGTCGAGCCTGCTTTACTGATTTACTGTCATAATGTTGTTTATTTATTTTGTTTGTCCCGATCATCTCATTCAAAAGCAGCGGTTTAAAACGAAGGCTCTCATTCCCGGTTTCACCTCTGAACCCCCCCCTGAGCCGAGCACATGTTCTGCAGTCCGGGCTTCACCGAAATCTAAAGTCTTCTAGGAAAAAAGTGTGAAAATAGCGACAGAAATGAGACGAAAACGAGGATGAAAACGCAGAAACAAAAAAGTGACAAAAGGGATGAAAGTGCAACAAAAACACAATGGAAAAAAAATGTCAAAAAAGTGACGACAACTCAGCAACATCGCGAGAAAAAAGATCGGTTTTGACGATTTTCGCAGTCTGGCCCATAGATACAGAGGCATCTCTGGAATCGCCCATATATGGTCATGTTTGAAAACAGTTAAACAATTTGGAGAAAAATGTAAACTTTCTCTAATTATTCAAAAACTACTGAATTATGAAAATAGTTTCTACTAAATAAAGATACAAAGACATGGGGAGGAGCAAAGTAAATACACAAGATTCTGTTTATCCCCTCGGCGAGGCCACGCCCGCTTCTATGACCCCGTCTGTATCTATAGACTGTAAACCCCAGTCGATTAAATAAATAAATACCCAGTGGAGAAGCTTTTAGATTTGGGTAAAGCTGACCGAGAGCTAATGCACTTGGTTAGGAGGTTAAAACAGTGTCTCTGTATAGATTTATTGGAACGCTAAACCACTGAACTCTGGGAATGAATGAAGAAAACAAAGCTAATACGATAATAAAATGTTGCTCCTGGTTTTGCATTGGTCGCTCTCTGGGTTAGCCACGCCCACGTTCGCCACGCCCACGTTCGCCACGCCCACGTTCGCCGTGTGCGCCACGTGTGCCATAAGCCTCATGTCCGATCTCCCGTCGAGCAGCCACATCCTGCTCCGAGCCTCTGGAGGCGCTGTCTCAGATTATTAAGCCGCAAAGTTCTTACTGACTCGTACTTTCTACCTTTTCCAAAGCAAATACCTCCGTACTGCAACTGAAGCTGTAGTTTGACCGACCGACTTGTCCGGTAGTATCTGTACTTTAATCCTCAAGTAACGAAAGTACTTTGACTGTGCAGGAGAAAAGTCTCACACTGTTATTTCAGGCTCTTCCAGGAGTGCCTTCTCTAAAGTCTTTTTACCCAAATCTACTTACAGACTAGAGCCAGTGTAACGCCTCATTTGAAAGCTAAGGCCTACAAAACTTCTTCCTTGCATTGTTGTCCCTTTTTTGCCACTTTTTTTGGTCATTTTTGGACACTTTCTTCCTTTTTTGTCATTTTTTTGATCACTTTTTTCTTTTTTGCCACTTTTTTGTCACTTTTTATTGCGTTTTTATCCCCTTTTTTCATTGTTAATTGTATTTTCTACACTTGTGTAAAGTCAGACTGTAGTGAACGTGAGGGCAAAGAGTTGAACTGATCATCACAGAACATTTCTTTTCATGTGAAGCTGCGGTCACTCCTCACTGGACAGAGAGTGACCACACAGACGGTCAGTGCTTGTAAGAGTACCCGGTGGGAGCCTGGCTGACCGGTGTGTTTCTGGGGCCGGGCCGTGTGGTCAGATGTTGTGGCGGGGTCGTTTATCATCCGGTTATTATTATGTCAGTGTCGGATCTATTTTCATACTCGGAAAAGAAACATTCCATTAAAACCAAAATAGAACAAATGTCATGTGTTCAGTTTATTCTTTTCTGTGACGCAAAAAGACCAAAGATGTTGTTAGCATTTAGCCTCTCCTCCTCCTCTATGGGGCCAAACGGGGTGAAGTTAGAAGCGACCAGGTTCTTCCACGTTTCCCGTATTTAAATATGTGAGTATTTACACCAAAGACAAAGTGCTCCTAATGTGTTATTACGCCTGACAATATAGTTCCTCTTTTTATCCACCTAGAAAATCGACATGTTTAATTCTGTGTCACTATACTTGGATGGTGTAACTACTCACGTGATGGACAACACCTCCCACCCACTACCCGGGACTGGAGAGGAGCTGAGCAGCTCTTTCAGTGGCAGACTGAGACACCCTCACTGCTGTCAGACAACTAATACTGATATTTTTAGTATTGTTTTTTTTATTTTTTTATTTTTTTACAGTTTATACTTTTTGCCCCTTTACATTCTTTTGGCAGTTATTGTATAAGTACCTCTATTTAACTGTTTGCACATTTCCTGTCTATCCTGCACTCCCTGAGTGTTTCTGAGAGCTGACTGTAACAGGTGAGTTTATCTGATCAAACTTAAAGGATCTGTATCTGCTGTTTTAGCCATTCCAAAGTAAACTAAAGACATTTATATGATATATTGTACCTCTACCACTATGGAGCACTACACAAGCTAACACACACGCTAACACACACGCTAACACACAAGCTAATATGCTAACACACACGCTAACACACAAGCTAATACGTTAACACACACGCTAACACACAAGCTAATACGCTAACACACACGCTAACACACACGCTAACACACAAGCTAACACACAAGCTAACACACATGCTAACACACAAGCTAGCACACAAGCTAACACACACGCTAACACACATGCTAACACCCACGCTAACACACACGCTAACACACATGCTAACACACACGCTAACACACATGCTAACACACATGCTAACACACAAGCTAACACACACGCTAACACACAAGCTAACACACATGCTAACACACAAGCTAGCACACAAGCTAACACACACGCTAACACACATGCTAACACACATGCTAACAAACACATGCTAACACACACGCTAACACACATGCTAACACACCAGCTAACACACATGCTAACAAACACATGCTAACAAACACATGCTAACACACAAGCTAACACACAAGTTAACACACATGCTAACACACACACTAGCACACATGCTAGCACACAAGCTAACACACAAGCTAACACACAAGTTAACACACATGCTAACACACATGCAAACAAACACATGCTAACACAAAAGCTAACACACGTGCTAACACACACACTAGCACACATGCTAACACACAAGCTAACACACAAGCTAACACACAAGTTAACACACATGCTAACACACATGCAAACAAACACATGCTAACACAGAAGCTAACGCACATGCTAACACACACACTAGCACACATGCTAACACACAAGCTAACACACACGCTAATCGTTAGGTAAGAAAAAAGAACAGGCGTGTCCAGAGTAGGTTAGAAAGAGCTCCTTCTTCACAGCCTCCAGTGCAAACCAGCTCTTCCACGCGCACAAAGACCAGACAGGTACGGATCAACTCGTCTAAGCTCAGGTAAGAACAGATCTCAGTGTGGAGGAACGGTGGCCTGCTCCTTTAAAGCTGCACTTGCTTTACTTCGGCCGATGCTATGGGGGTTTTATCCCATTATCATCGTTTTACACTGACCTCATGCACGCGCTGAGGCTCTGAGGAACCCCCTGTATTACTTTGGTGACTTTAGCGGCTCGTGGCGAATGCGCCGTCGGCCTCGGCCTTTCATCATCGACCGCGTGTTTCCTCCGTAACGGGACACTCTTTCTCAGCCTCTGATGGGGGGGGGGGGGGGGGGTCTCTCTGAAGCTGGATAATTTGATTTAGCTGTGGGTTTAGAGCAAGGAAAGGGGACACTGGGAGGATGAACCGGCTCATTAGGAAGGCGGGGTCTGTGGTTGGACTGGACTCAGTGGAGGAGGTGGTGGAGCAGAGGACGCTCTCCCAGATCAGAGCCATCCTGTCCAATCAAAGGCGCCCCTTTAACTCGGTCTTCTCCCGCCAGAGAAGCACCGCGAGCTCCAGACTCCTTTCTCGGACTGAAGAACTCTATTCAGGGAGGAGGAGAGGAGGAGAGAGGGAGAGAGGGAAGTGCCTTGAACATTGTCGTGCCTGACCCGTATGACTTTGGAGGTCAGAGAAACTGTAGCACTCGGAAGAACCCTGTCTGCCCTCTGTCTCCTCTGATCCTCTGGAACAGTGCAGCGGCTCCTAGGTTTGTCCCTGTTTCAGAGCGTGGTGTCCTGCACTGATCAGCTCCTCCTCCTCTTGCAGCTCCCTCGGCTCCACAACTTTCGCCGTCTCCTCGTTTGTCCCTTTGTTGTCTCCTGAAGCTCCTCTTGTGGCGCCTCCTCTGAGCAAAAAATTAAGCTGTACCAGGAGAGGGAGGTCACTTCCTGTTTTCACATCGCCATGACAACTGCCCATCTATCCAAAAGGAAGCACAAACCAGAAGCCTAGACTGTGGCCTAATAAAAATATGTAATAACAAAGTAAGGAAGTGCTTTGTTTGTCATTATACAATTGTTTGTTGAGGTGTCGGGTTCGTCCTGACCTTCAGTCTCCTCTGAAACGGTTTGTCCCCGTTTCAGAGCGTGGTGTCCTGCACTGGTCAGCTCCTCCATCAGAATTATGAAGTAGTAAAGTGTACATGTTTTGTATTATTCAATGTATTTTCTTTAATTCTAGAAACAGTGAATGTTAAAATCCCTGCAGCTCGAGTTCCCGTCGCCCCTCCTGTTTTCCTGTTTGGTTGTTCCAGCACAAAGCGGCGCCGTCGATGGCGACAAACACAGGAGCCTCATGCGAAGGCGGTTTAAAGTTACGTAACGTTCATGCAGCAGCTGCCGTCGGACACTTCAGAGCGAGAGAGGTGGAGGGTGGACCATGTCGGGGCGGTGGGACCTCTCAGTAACCCAATCTCTCCTCTCTGATCTCTGCCCTGTGTAAACCCCACAGCACACGGATTAGGCTGCTTTGTGGGGGCGGGACATGGTCTGGTTCCAGGTCTGACCACAGGAAAGGATTCATCTTCAGGCCAAAACCTTTTCACAAGACTCTCGGACATTTCGCTTCACGTGTTTTATCATTATGAGAGAGTTCCCTCGTGTTTTGAGTAATTCTGGAGGAAAAACTATGGTGTCCGAGAGGATGAAAAGAGTTCTGAAAGGTTTATTTAGCGTCAGTGCGGGACCCGGAGACATGAACTCCAGACACTGCCCTGGTCTGACCGTTCTAGTCTGGCTTGTGTCGGGGTAATGTGATACTGAGGCTCAAGTGGCATAAAAAATCCACCAAAGGAAACTTGACCAGCTACTTTTAAGACTAATGTTACCAACACAGATGAAGATAAACAACCTCTGAAACACGAGCCAGAACATACAAGGCCGAGAGCAGGAGCTGCTTTGGATCAAAAGGACAGTTTCTGAGAAAATTTTGCAAAAATATCCAACATTCGGGGACTCATCTTGAAATCTTGAGCTGGGATTTGGGGGAAACAGGGAAGGAAGCGTGCGGATTCAACAACCTGCCCCCCCATACCTCACAGAGCTCCTACAACGCCCCCGCCCTCCCGCCGCATCCGCTCTGCCGACTTAAACCTTCCCAAATCCATCATCAAATCAACACACCGGACCTTGGGGGACCGAGCCTTCGCCATCGCCGCCCCCACCCTCTGGAACTCGCTCCCCATCCACATCAGGAACTCACTGAACACCTTCATAAACCTGCACTAGTTTCCAACACTGAACCAGGGCTGCAGGACTTTGACAGATATGTTTATGTTTCTATATGTTTTGTTTTTATGCAGCTGAGCCTTGAGCTGCGTGTCCAGAACACAGTCCTGTGATGAAGAAGAAGACGGAGATTTGAATGTTTTCATTAAATAACGCTGCAAACGTCATTATCGATTCTGTTCAGCTCCACCCGGGAAACATTATGTCAAAGCAGGTCAATCATTTCCGAGAGAAGGTCAATAATCAGTTTCATAAAAGCCCGAGAGGACGGACCCGCCTGCAGCCTCAGAGTCGCCCGCTGAGTCTTCATGGCTCTGACGCGCTGCAGAAACCAGGAGGCTCACACGTCAGTCTGATGCAGCGCTTTCCCAGACGCTCAAAGTCTTCAGTGTTCTGCTTCTGAAAGCTCCACGAGTCCGAGCACAGGAGGGAGAGTCAGGCCCGTCAGGTCCCTTAACTCCCGCCTGAACCGAGCACATTTTCTCCTGTTTGGCTTTACCCCAGTCCAAAAGCTTCTGGGAGAAAGGTGAGAAAATAGCAACAAAACTGAGACGAAAACAATGATGGAAATGTGACAAAGAAGCGAGAAAACATTGACAAAAAGGTGAAAAATGCGACAAAAAAATTACACAAAAAAGACAAAAAATGACAAAAATGCGACAAAAAAAAAAAAGACAAAAAATGTGACCAAAAATGTGACAAAAATGTGACAAAAAATTACAAAAATGTGACAAAAATGAGTTGAATACCCCCTACAAAAAAAGCTGGAAAAAAAATCTGATGACGTGAGGAAAAAGATCCTCTCGGTTCAGGCGGGAGTTAAGAGGTTAAAAGTGAATCCTTCTATTTCCGAGCCCAAGTCAAAGTCCAGAATGTTCAAACCAACATCAGAATCCACCGCCACAGGACGACCAATCAGAATCCACCGCCACAGGACGACCAATCAGAATCCACCGCCACAGGACGACCAATCAGAATCCACCGCCACAGGACGACCAATCAGAATCCACCGCCACAGGACGACCAATCAGAATCCACCGCCACAGGACGCCCCGGCGCTCGCCCTTCAGTAAAGCCTCTCCCGCCCTAATCAGGTCCTTTATATGTGCGGCGTGTTCCTCCCACTCAGACCGGCCTCTGTCAGGATTAACCTTCAACTGCCCCAGCCAATCACCGGACAGAGCAGTGAGGCCATCCGTGGGCATAGGCGAACATGGAGGACTCCAGGAGCAGTGGCTAACTCGTGCCTGAACGTTTCCGATCAACGGTTACAACACAAAACACGGACTGGATTTGTTATTTGCTCTCCCTGTGGATCAACCTAAAACATGTACACTAGCACCTGGCTCAAAATGCAAAGCTCTGGAGGTCAGGTCTGAAGCAGAGGACAGATTTCCCTGACGAAACGAACAAGTGGATTATGGTCTAATAGCCATACGCCCATGCCGCTGTTATATTTGGGTCTAGTTTCCATGGCAACCCCTCCATCTTTTATGCGTCCCTTTTGTGCAGACCGTTGTGAAAGCCAAGAGCAGCTCGTCTGTGTGTGAACGCTGCGATCAGGCGTCACATCAGGGGCAGAGCAGGAGGAAGAGCAGGAGGAAGAGCAGGAGGAAGAGCAGGAGGAAGAGCAGGAGGAAGAGCAGGAGAAAGAGCAGGAGAAAGAGCAGGAGGAAGAGCAGGAGGAAGAGCAGGAGGAAGAGCAGGAGGAAGAGCAGGAGAAAGAGCAGGAGGAAGAGCAGGAGGAAGAGCAGGAGAAAGAGCAGGAGGAAGAGCAGGAGGAAGAGCAGGAGGAAGAGCAGGAGAAAGAGCAGGAGGAAGAGCAGGAGAAAGAGCAGGAGGAAGAGCAGGAGGAAGAGCAGGAGGAAGAGCAGGAGAAACAGGAGGAAGAGCAGGAGAAAGAGCAGGAGGAAGAGCAGGAGAAAGAGCAGGAGGAAGAGCAGGAGGAAGAGCAGGAGGAAGAGCAGGAGGAAGAGCAGGAGAAACAGGAGAAAGAGCAGAAGGAAGAGCAGGAGAAAGAGCAGGAGAAAGAGCAGGAGAAAGAGCAGGAGGAAGAGCAGGAGGAAGAGCAGGAGGAAGAGCAGGAGGAAGAGCAGGAGAAACAGGAGGAAGAGCAGGAGAAAGAGCAGGAGGAAGAGCAGGAGGAAGAGCAGGAGGAAGAGCAGGAGGAAGAGCAGGAGAAACAGGAGAAAGAGCAGAAGGAAGAGCAGGAGAAAGAGCAGGAGAAAGAGCAGGAGAAAGAGCAGGAGGAAGAGCAGGAGGAAGAGCAGGAGGAAGAGCAGGAGGAAGAGCAGGAGAAACAGGAGGAAGAGCAGGAGAAAGAGCAGGAGGAAGAGCAGGAGGAAGAGCAGGAGGAAGAGCAGGAGGAAGAGCAGGAGGAAGAGCAGGAGAAAGAGCAGGAGAAAGAGCAGGAGGAAGAGCAGGAGGAAGAGCAGGAGAAAGAGCAGGAGGAGGAGCAGGAGGAAGAGCAGGAGGAAGAGCAGGAGGAAGAGCAGGAGGAAGAGCAGGAGGAAGAGCAGGAGGAAGAGCAGGAGAAAGAGCAGGAGAAAGAGCAGGAGGAAGAGCAGGAGAAAGAGCAGGAGGAAGAGCAGGAGAAAGAGCAGGAGGAAGAGCAGGAGAAAGAGCAGGTGGAAGAGCAGGAGAAACAGGAGGAAGAGCAGGAGGAAGAGCAGGAGGAAGAGCAGGAGAAAGAGCAGGAGGAAGAGCAGGAGAAAGAGCAGGAGAAAGAGCAGGAGGAAGAGCAGGAGGAAGAGCAGGAGGAAGAGCAGGAGGAAGAGCAGGAGAGAGAGCAGGAGAGAGAGCAGGAGGAAGAGCAGGAGGAAGAGCAGGAGGAAGAGCAGGAGGAAGAGCAGGAGAGAGAGCAGGAGGAAGAGCAGGAGGAAGAGCAGGAGGAAGAGCAGGAGGAAGAGCAGGAGAGAGAGCAGGAGAGAGAGCAGGAGAAAGAGCAGAAGGAAGAGCAGGAGAAAGAGCAGGAGGAAGAGCAGGAGAAACAGGAGAGAGAGCAGGAGGAAGAGCAGGAGGAAGAGCAGGAGAAAGAGCAGGAGGAAGAGCAGGAGGAAGAGCAGGAGAAAGAGCAGGAGGAAGAGCAGGAGGAAGAGCAGGAGGAAGAGCAGGAGGAAGAGCAGGAGAAAGAGCAGGAGGAAGAGCAGGAGAAAGAGCAGGAGGAAGAGCAGGAGGAAGAGCAGGAGGAAGAGCAGGAGAAAGAGCAGGAGAAAGAGCAGGAGAAAGAGCAGGAGGAAGAGCAGGAGGAAGAGCAGGAGGAAGAGCAGGTGGAAGAGCAGGAGAAAGAGCAGGAGGAAGAGCAGGAGAAAGAGCAGGAGGAAGAGCAGGAGGAAGAGCAGGTGGAAGAGCAGGAGAAAGAGCAGGAGGAAGAGCAGGAGAAACAGGAGAGAGAGCAGGAGGAAGAGCAGGAGGAAGAGCAGAAGGAAGAGCAGGAGGAAGAGCAGGAGGAAGAGCAGGAGGAAGAGCAGGAGAAACAGGAGAGAGAGCAGGAGGAAGAGCAGGAGGAAGAGCAGAAGGAAGAGCAGGAGGAAGAGCAGAAGGAAGAGCAGGAGGAAGAGCAGGAGGAAGAGCAGGAGGAAGAGCAGGAGGAAGAGCAGGAGAAACAGGAGAGAGAGCAGGAGGAAGAGCAGGAGGAAGAGCAGGAGGAAGAGCAGGAGGAAGAGCAGGAGGAAGAGCAGGAGAAAGAGCAGGAGGAAGAGCAGGAGGAAGAGCAGAAGGAAGAGCAGGAGGAAGAGCAGGAGGAAGAGCAGGAGGAAGAGCAGGAGAAAGAGCAGGAGGAAGAGCAGGAGAAAGAGCAGGAGAAACAGGAGAGAGAGCAGGAGAAACAGCAGGAGAAAGAGCAGGAGGAAGAGCAGGAGAAACAGGAGAGAGAGCAGGAGGAAGAGCAGGAGGAAGAGCAGGAGGAAGAGCAGGAGGAAGAGCAGGAGAAACAGGAGAGAGAGCAGGAGGAAGAGCAGGAGGAAGAGCAGGAGGAAGAGCAGGAGGAAGAGCAGGAGGAAGAGCAGAAGGAAGAGCAGGAGAGAGAGCAGGAGGAAGAGCAGGAGGAAGAGCAGGAGGAAGAGCAGGAGGAAGAGCAGGAGGAAGAGCAGGAGAAAGAGCAGGAGGAAGAGCAGGAGGAAGAGCAGGAGAAAGAGCAGGAGGAAGAGCAGGGGAAAGAGCAGGAGAGAGAGCAGGAGGAAGAGCAGGAGGAAGAGCAGGAGAAAGAGCAGGAGGAAGAGCAGGAGGAAGAGCAGGAGAAAGAGCAGGAGAAAGAGCAGGAGGAAGAGCAGGAGGAAGAGCAGAAGGAAGAGCAGGAGAGAGAGCAGGAGGAAGAGCAGGAGGAAGAGCAGGAGAAAGAGCAGGAGAGAGAGCAGGAGGAAGAGCAGGAGAAAGAGCAGGAGGAAGAGCAGGAGGAAGAGCAGGAGGAAGAGCAGGAGGAAGAGCAGGAGAAACAGGAGAAAGAGCAGGAGGAAGACCAGGAGGAAGAGCAGGAGGAAGAGCAGGAGGAAGAGCAGGAGGAAGAGCAGGAGGAAGAGCAGGAGAAAGAGCAGGAGGAAGAGCAGGAGGAAGAGCAGGAGGAAGAGCAGGAGGAAGAGCAGGAGGAAGAGCAGGTGGAAGAGCAGGAGGAAGAGCAGGAGGAAGAGCAGGAGGAAGAGCAGGAGGAAGAGCAGGAGGAAGAGCAGGAGGAAGAGCAGGAGGAAGAGCAGGAGAGAGAGCAGGAGGAAGAGCAGGAGGGAGAGCAGGAGGAAGAGCAGGAGGAAGAGCAGGAGGAAGAGCAGGAGGAAGAGCAGGAGGAAGAGCAGGAGAAAGAGCAGGAGGAAGAGCAGGAGGAAGAGCAGGAGAAGCAGGAGGAAGAGCAGGAGAAAGAGCAGGAGGAAGAGCAGGAGGAAGAGCAGGAGGAAGAGCAGGAGGAAGAGCAGGAGGAAGAGCAGGAGGAAGAGCAGGAGGAAGAGCAGGAGGGAGAGCAGGAGGAAGAGCAGGAGGAAGAGCAGGAGGAAGAGCAGGAGGAAGAGCAGGAGGAAGAGCAGGAGAAAGAGCAGGAGGAAGAGCAGGAGGAAGAGCAGGAGAAGCAGGAGGAAGAGCAGGGGAAAGAGCAGGAGAGAGAGCAGGAGGAAGAGCAGGAGGAAGAGCAGGAGAAAGAGCAGGAGGAAGAGCAGGAGGAAGAGCAGGAGAAAGAGCAGGAGAAAGAGCAGGAGGAAGAGCAGGAGGAAGAGCAGAAGGAAGAGCAGGAGAGAGAGCAGGAGGAAGAGCAGGAGGAAGAGCAGGAGAAAGAGCAGGAGAGAGAGCAGGAGAAAGAGCAGGAGGAAGAGCAGGAGGAAGAGCAGGAGAAAGAGCAGGAGGAAGAGCAGGAGGAAGAGCAGGAGGAAGAGCAGGAGGAAGAGCAGGAGAAACAGGAGAAAGAGCAGGAGGAAGAGCAGGAGGAAGAGCAGGAGGAAGAGCAGGAGGAAGAGCAGGAGGAAGAGCAGGAGGAAGAGCAGGAGAAAGAGCAGGAGGAAGAGCAGGAGAAACAGGAGAAAGAGCAGGAGGAAGAGCAGGAGGAAGAGCAGGAGGAAGAGCAGGAGGAAGAGCAGGAGGAAGAGCAGGAGGAAGAGCAGGAGGAAGAGCAGGAGAGAGAGCAGGAGAAAGAGCAGGAGGAAGAGCAGGAGGAAGAGCAGGAGGAAGAGCAGGAGAAACAGGAGAAAGAGCAGGAGGAAGAGCAGGAGAAAGAGCAGGAGGAAGAGCAGGAGAAAGAGCAGGAGGAAGAGCAGGAGGAAGAGCAGGAGGAAGAGCAGGAGGAAGAGCAGGAGAGAGAGCAGGAGGAAGAGCAGGAGAAACAGGAGAAAGAGCAGGAGGAAGAGCAGGAGGAAGAGCAGGAGGAAGAGCAGGAGAAACAGGAGAAAGAGCAGGAGAGAGAGCAGGAGAAAGAGCAGGAGAAAGAGCAGGAGAAACAGGAGAAAAAGCAGGAGGAAGAGCAGGAGAAAGAGCAGGAGGAAGAGCAGGAGAAACAGGAGAAAGAGCAGGAGAGAGAGCAGGAGAAAGAGCAGGAGGAAGAGCAGGAGAAACAGGAGAAAAAGCAGGAGGAAGAGCAGGAGAAAGAGCAGGAGGAAGAGCAGGAGGAAGAGCAGGAGAAAGAGCAGGAGAGAGAGCAGGAGGAAGAGCAGGAGGAAGAGCAGGAGAAACAGGAGAAAGAGCAGGAGGAAGAGCAGGAGAAAGAGCAGGAGAAAGAGCAGGAGAAAGAGCAGGAGGAAGAGCAGGAGGAAGAGCAGGAGGAAGAGCAGGAGGAAGAGCAGGAGAAACAGGAGAAAGAGCAGGAGAAAGAGCAGGAGGAAGAGCAGGAGGAAGAGCAGGAGAAAGAGCAGGAGGAAGAGCAGGAGAAACAGGAGAAAGAGCAGGAGGAAGAGCAGGAGAAAGAGCAGGAGAAAGAGCAGGAGGAAGAGCAGGAGAAAGAGCAGGAGGAAGAGCAGGAGAGAGAGCAGGAGAAAGAGCAGGAGGAAGAGCAGGAGGAAGAGCAGGAGGAAGAGCAGGAGGAAGAGCAGGAGGAAGAGCAGGAGAAAGAGCAGGAGGAAGAGCAGGAGGAAGAGCAAAAGGAAGAGCAGGAGGAAGAGCAGGAGGAAGAGCAGGAGGAAGAGCAGGAGGAAGAGCAGGAGGAAGAGCAGGAGGAAGAGCAGGAGAAACAGGAGGAAGAGCAGGAGAGAGAGCAGGAGAAAGAGCAGGAGGAAGAGCAGGAGGAAGAGCAGGAGAAACAGGAGGAAGAGCAGGAGAGAGAGCAGGAGAAAGAGTAGGAGAAAGAGCAGGAGGAAGAGCAGGAGGAAGAGCAGGAGAAAGAGCAGGAGAGAGAGCAGGAGAAAGAGCAGGAGGAAGAGCAGGAGGAAGAGCAGGAGGAAGAGCAAAAGGAAGAGCAGGAGGAAGAGCAGGAGGAAGAGCAGGAGGAAGAGCAGGAGGAAGAGCAGGAGGAAGAGCAGGAGAAAAAGCAGGAGGAAGAGCAGGAGAAAGAGCAGGAGGAAGAGCAGGTGGAAGAGCAGGAGGAAGAGCTGGAGAAAGAGCAGGAGGAAGAGCAGAAGGAAGAGCAGGAGGAAGAGCAGGAGAAAGAGCAGGAGGAAGAGCAGGAGAGAGAGCAGGAGAAAGAGCAGGAGGAAGAGCAGGAGGAAGAGCAGGAGAAACAGGAGGAAGAGCAGGAGAGAGAGCAGGAGGAAGAGCAGGAGAAAGAGCAGGAGGAAGAGCAGAAGGAAGAGCAGGAGGAAGAGCAGGAGAAAGAGCAGGAGGAAGAGCAGGAGAGAGAGCAGGAGAAAGAGCAGGAGGAAGAGCAGGAGAGAGAGCAGGAGAAAGAGCAGGAGAAAGAGCAGGAGAGAGAGCAGGAGAAAGAGCAGGAGGAAGAGCAGGAGGAAGAGCAGGAGGAAGAGCTGGAGAAAGAGCAGGAGGAAGAGCAGAAGGAAGAGCAGGAGGAAGAGCAGGAGAAAGAGCAGGAGGAAGAGCAGGAGAAAGAGCAGGAGGAAGAGCAGGAGAAAGAGCAGGAGGAAGAGCAGGAGGAAGAGCAGGAGGAAGAGCAGGAGGAAGAGCAGGAGAAAGAGCAGGAGGAAGAGCAGGAGAGAGAGCAGGAGGAAGAGCAGGAGAGAGAGCAGGAGAAAGAGCAGGAGGAAGAGCAGGAGGAAGAGCAGGTGGAAGAGCAGGAGGAAGAGCAGGAGAAAGAGCAGGAGGAAGAGCAGGAGAAAGAGCAGGAGGAAGAGCAGGAGGAAGAGCAGGAGGAAGAGCAGGAGGAAGAGCAGGAGGAAGAGCAGAAGGAAGAGCAGGAGAGAGAGCAGGAGAGAGAGCAGGAGGAAGAGCAGGAGGAAGAGCAGGAGAAAGAGCAGGAGGAAGAGCAGGAGGAAGAGCAGGAGGAAGAGCAGGAGGAAGAGCAGGAGGAAGAGCAGAAGGAAGAGCAGGAGAGAGAGCAGGAGAGAGAGCAGGAGGAAGAGCAGGAGGAAGAGCAGGAGGAAGAGCAGGAGAGAGAGCAGGAGAGAGAGCAGGAGGAAGAGCAGGAGGAAGAGCAGGAGGAAGAGCAGGAGAAAGAGCAGGAGGAAGAGCAGGAGAAAGAGCAGGAGGAAGAGCAGGAGGAAGAGCAGGAGAAACAGGAGAGAGAGCAGGAGAGAGAGCAGGAGGAAGAGCAGGAGAAAGAGCAGGAGGAAGAGCAGGAGAAAGAGCAGGAGGAAGAGCAGGAGGAAGAGCAGGAGGAAGAGCAGGAGGAAGACCAGGAGAGAGAGCAGGAGGAAGAGCAGGAGGAAGAGCAGGAGGAAGAGCAGGAGAAAGAGCAGGAGAAAGAGCAGGAGGAAGAGCAGGTGGAAGAGCAGAAGGAAGAGCAGGAGAAAGAGCAGGAGAAAGAGCAGGAGAGAGAGCAGGAGGAAGAGCAGGAGAAAGAGCAGGAGGAAGAGCAGGAGGAAGAGCAGGAGAAAGAGCAGGAGGAAGAGCAGGTGGAAGAGCAGAAGGAAGAGCAGGAGGAAGAGCAGGTGGAAGAGCAGAAGGAAGAGCAGGAGGAAGAGCAGGAGAAAGAGCAGGAGAGAGAGCAGGAGAAAGAGCAGGAGGAAGAGCAGGAGGAAGAGCAGGAGGAAGAGCAGGAGGAAGAGCAGGAGAAAGAGCAGGAGAGAGAGCAGGAGAAAGAGCAGGAGGAAGAGCAGGAGAGAGAGCAGGAGGAAGAGCAGGAGAGAGAGCAGGAGGAAGAGCTGGAGAAAGAGCAGGAGGAAGAGCAGGAGGAAGAGCAGGAGGAAGAGCAGGAGGAAGAGCAGGAGAAAGAGCAGGAGGAAGAGCAGGAGAAAGAGCAGGAGGAAGAGCAGGAGGAAGAGCAGGAGAAACAGGAGAGAGAGCAGGAGAGAGAGCAGGAGAGAGAGCAGGAGGAAGAGCAGGGGAAAGAGCAGGAGGAAGAGCAGGAGGAAGAGCAGGAGGAAGAGCAGGAGAAAGAGCAGGTGGAAGAGCAGAAGGAAGAGCAGGAGGAAGAGCAGGAGAAAGAGCAGGAGAAACAGGAGAGAGAGCAGGAGGAAGAGCAGGAGAGAGAGCAGGAGGAAGAGCAGGAGAGAGAGCAGGAGGAAGAGCAGGAGGAAGAGCAGGAGGAAGAGCAGGAGAAAGAGCAGGAGGAAGAGCAGGAGAAAGAGCAGGAGGAAGAGCAGGAGGAAGAGCAGGAGAAACAGGAGAGAGAGCAGGAGAGAGAGCAGGAGAGAGAGCAGGAGGAAGAGCAGGGGAAAGAGCAGGAGGAAGAGCAGGAGGAAGAGCAGGAGGAAGAGCAGGAGGAAGAGCAGGAGAAAGAGCAGGAGAAAGAGCAGGAGGAAGAGCAAGAGGAAGAGCAGGAGAAAGAGCAGGAGGAAGAGCAGGAGGAAGAGCAGGAGGAAGAGCAGGAGGAAGAGCAGGAGAAAGAGCAGGAGAAAGAGCAGGAGGAAGAGCAAGAGGAAGAGCAGGAGGAAGAGCAGGAGGAAGAGCAGGAGGAAGAGCAGGAGGAAGAGCAGGAGGAAGAGCAGGAGGAAGAGCAGGAGAAAGAGCAGGAGAGAGAGAGCAGGAGGAAGAGCAGGAGGAAGAGCAGGAGAAACAGGAGAGAGAGCAGGAGGAAGAGCAGGAGGAAGAGCAGGAGAAAGAGCAGGAGAAACAGGAGAGAGAGCAGGAGGAAGAGCAGGAGGAAGAGCAGGAGGAAGAGCAGGAGGAAGAGCAGGAGGAAGAGCTGGAGAAAGAGCTGGAGAAAAAGCAGGAGAAAGAGCTGGAGAAAGAGCAGGAGGAAGAGCTGGAGAAAGAGCTGGAGAAAGAGCAGGAGAAAGAGCAGGAGAGAGAGCAGGAGGAAGAGCAGGAGGAAGAGCAGGAGGAAGA
Organism: Gobius niger; assembly: GCF_951799975.1. Classification (NCBI taxonomy): domain Eukaryota; kingdom Metazoa; phylum Chordata; class Actinopteri; order Gobiiformes; family Gobiidae; genus Gobius; species Gobius niger. Next base: position 3,640,062 of record NC_136853.1, on the reverse strand, counting down.
GCAGGAGGAAGAGCAGGAGGAAGAGCAGGAGGAAGAGCAGGAGGAAGAGCAGGAGAAAGAGCAGGAGGAAGAGCAGGAGGAAGAGCAGGAGGAAGAGCAGAAGGAAGAGCAGGAGGAAGAGCAGGAGAAAGCAGGAGGAAGAGCAGGAGAAAGAGCAGGAGGAAGAGCAGGAGGAAGAGCAGGAGAAAGAGCAGGAGAGAGAGCAGGAGGAAGAGCAGGAGGAAGAGCAGGAGAAACAGGAGAGAGAGCAGGAGGAAGAGCAGGAGGAAGAGCAGGAGAAAGAGCAGGAGAAAGAGCAGGAGAAACAGGAGAGAGAGCAGGAGGAAGAGCAGGAGGAAGAGCAGGAGGAAGAGCAGGAGGAAGAGCAGGAGGAAGAGCAGGAGGAAGAGCAGGAGGAAGAGCAGGAGAAACAGGAGAGAGAGCAGGAGGAAGAGCAGGAGGAAGAGCAGGAGGAAGAGCAGGAGGAAGAGCAGGGGAAAGAGCAGGAGGAAGAGCAGGAGAGAGAGCAGGAGGAAGAGCAGGAGAAACAGGAGAGAGAGCAGGAGGAAGAGCAGGAGGAAGAGCAGGAGAAAGAGCAGGAGGAAGAGCAGGAGGAAGAGCAGGAGGAAGAGCAGGGGAAAGAGCAGGAGGAAGAGCAGGAGAGAGAGCAGGAGGAAGAGCAGGAGGAAGAGCAGGAGGAACAGGAATAAGAGCAGGAGGAAGAGCAGGAGGAAGAGCAGGAGGAAGAGCAGGAGGAACAGGAATAAGAGCAGGAGGAAGAGCAGGAGAAAGAGCAGGAGAAACAGGAGAGAGAGCAGGAGGAAGAGCAGGAGGAAGAGCAGGAGAAAGAGCAGGAGGAAGAGCAGGAGGAAGAGCAGGAGGAAGAGCAGGACGGAGAGCAGGAGGAAGAGCAGGAGGAAGAGCTGGAGAAAGAGCTGGAGAAAAAGCAGGAGAAAGAGCTGGAGAAAGAGCAGGAGGAAGAGCTGGAGAAAGAGCTGGAGAAAGAGCAGGAGAAAGAGCAGGAGAGAGAGCAGGAGGAAGAGCAGGAGGAAGAGCAGGAGGAAGAGCAGGAGAAAGAGCAGGAGGAAGAGCAGGAGGAAGAGCAGGAGGAAGAGCAGAAGGAAGAGCAGGAGGAAGAGCAGGAGAAAGAGCAGGAGGAAGAGCAGGAGAGAGAGCAGGAGAAAGAGCAGGAGAAAGAGCAGGAGAGAGAGCAGGAGGAAGAGCAGGAGGAAGAGCAGGAGGAAGAGCAGGAGGAAGAGCAGGAGAAAGAGCAGGAGGAAGAGCAGGAGGAAGAGCAGGAGGAAGAGCAGGAGAAAAAGCAGGAGGAAGAGCAGGAGAAACAGGAGGAAGAGCAGGAGGGAGAGCAGGAGGAAGAGCAGGAGGAAGAGCAGGAGAAAGAGCAGGAGGAAGAACAGGAGAAAGAGCAGGAGGAAGAGCAGGAGAAAGAGCAGGAGGAAGAGCAGGAGAAAGAGCAGGAGGAAGAGCAGGAGAAAGAGCAGGAGAAAGAGCAGGAGAGAGAGCAGGAGGAAGAGCAGGAGGAAGAGCAGGAGGAAGAGCAGGAGAAAGAGCAGGAGGAAGAGCAGGAGGAAGAGCAGGAGGAAGAGCAGAAGGAAGAGCAGGAGGAAGAGCAGGAGAAAGAGCAGGAGGAAGAGCAGGAGAGAGAGCAGGAGAAAGAGCAGGAGAAAGAGCAGGAGAGAGAGCAGGAGGAAGAGCAGGAGGAAGAGCAGGAGGAAGAGCAGGAGGAAGAGCAGGAGGAAGAGCAGGAGAAAGAGCAGGAGAGAGAGCAGGAGGAAGAGCAGGAGGAAGAGCAGGAGGAAGAGCAGGAGAAAAAGCAGGAGGAAGAGCAGGAGAAACAGGAGGAAGAGCAGGAGGGAGAGCAGGAGGAAGAGCAGGAGGAAGAGCAGGAGAAAGAGCAGGAGGAAGAGCAGGAGAAAGAGCAGGAGGAAGAGCAGGAGAAAGAGCAGGAGGAAGAGCAGGAGAAAGAGCAGGAGAAAGAGCAGGAGGAAGAGCAGGAGAAAGAGCAGGAGAAAAAGCAGGAGGAAGAGCTGGAGAAAGAGCAGGAGGAAGAGCTGGAGAAAGAGCAGGAGGAAGAGCAGGAGGAAGAGCAGGAGGAAGAGCAGGAGAAAGAGCAGGAGGAAGAGCAGGAGAAAGAGCAGGAGGAAGAGCAGGAGAAAGAGCAGGAGGAAGAGCAGGAGAAAGAGCAGGAGAAAGAGCAGGAGGAAGAGCAGGAGAAAGAGCAGGAGAAAAAGCAGGAGGAAGAGCAGGAGGAAGAGCTGGAGAAAGAGCAGGAGGAAGAGCTGGAGAAAGAGCAGGAGGAAGAGCAGGAGGAAGAGCAGGAGGAAGAGCAGGAGAAAGAGCAGGAGGAAGAGCAGGAGAAAGAGCAGGAGGAAGAGCAGGAGAAAGAGCAGGAGGAAGAGCAGGAGAAAGAGCAGGAGGAAGAGCAGGAGAAAGAGCAGGAGGAAGAGCAGGAGAAAGAGCAGGAGAAAGAGCAGGAGGAAGAGCAGGAGAAAGAGCAGGAGAAAAAGCAGGAGGAAGAGCAGGAGGAAGAGCTGGAGAAAGAGCAGGAGGAAGAGCAGGAGGAAGAGCAGGAGGAAGAGCAGGAGAAAGAGCAGGAGGAAGAGCAGGAGAAAGAGCAGGAGGAAGAGCAGGAGAAAGAGCAGGAGGAAGAGCAGGAGAAAGAGCAGGAGAAAGAGCAGGAGGAAGAGCAGGAGAAAGAGCAGGAGAAAAAGCAGGAGGAAGAGCAGGAGGAAGAGCAGGAGGAAGAGCAGGAGGAAGAGCAGGAGAAAGAGCAGGAGGAAGAGCAGGAGAAAGAGCAGGAGGAAGAGCAGGAGAAAGAGCAGGAGGAAGAGCAGGAGAGAGAGCAGGAGGAAGAGCAGGAGAAAAAGCAGGAGGAAGAGCAGGAGAAAAAGCAGGATGAAGAGCAGGAGGAAGAGCAGGAGGAAGAGCAGGAGGAAGAGCAGGAGGAAGAGCAGGAGAAAGAGCAGGAGGAAGAGCAGGAGAGAGAGCAGGAGGAAGAGCAGGAGGAAGAGCAGGAGGAAGAGCAGGAGGAAGAGCAGGAGGAAGAGCAGAAGGAAGAGCAGGAGAGAGAGCAGGAGGAAGAGCAGGAGAAAGAGCACGAGGAAGAGCAGGAGGAAGAGCAGGAGAAAGAGCAGAAGGAAGAGCAGGAGAGAGAGCAGGAGGAAGAGCAGGAGGAAGAGCAGGAGAAAGAGCAGGAGGAAGAGTAGGAGGAAGAGCAGGAGGAAGAGCAGGAGAAAGAGCAGAAGGAAGAGCAGGAGAGAGAGCAGGAGGAAGAGCAGGAGGAAGAGCAGGAGGAAGAGCAGGAGGAAGAGCAGGAGAAAGAGCAGAAGGAAGAGCAGGAGGAAGAGCAGGAGGAAGAGCAGGAGGAAGAGCAGGAGGAAGAGCAGGAGGAAGAGCAGGAGAAAGAGCAGGAGGAAGAGCAGGAGGAAGAGCAGGAGGAAGAGCAGGAGGAAGAGCAGGAGAGAGAGCAGGAGGAAGAGCAGGAGGAAGAGCAGGAGGAAGAGCAGGAGGAAGAGCAGGAGGAAGAGCAGGAGAAAGAGCAGGAGGAAGAGCAGGAGGAAGAGCAGGAGAAAGAGCAGAAGGAAGAGCAGGAGAGAGAGCAGGAGGAAGAGCAGGAGGAAGAGCAGGAGGAAGAGCAGGAGGAAGAGCAGGAGAAAGAGCAGAAGGAAGAGCAGGAGAAAGAGCAGGAGGAAGAGCAGGAGGAAGAGCAGGAGGAAGAGCAGGAGGAAGAGCAGGAGAAAGAGCAGGAGGAGAAACAGGAGAAAGAGCAGGAGGAAGAGCAGGAGGAAGAGCAGGAGAAAGAGCAGGAGAAAGAGCAGGAGGAAGAGCAGGAGGAAGAGCAGGAGAAAAAGCAGGATGACGAGCAGGAGAGAGGAAGAGCAGGAGGAAGAGCAGGAGGAAGAGCAGAAGGAAGAGCAGGAGAGAGAGCAGGAGGAAGAGCAGGAGGAAGAGCAGGAGAAAGAGCAGGAGGAAGAGCAGAAGGAAGAGCAGGAGAAAGAGCAGGAGGAAGAGCAGGAGAGAGAGCAGGAGGAAGAGCAGGAGGAAGAGCAGGAGGAAGAGCAGGAGAAAGAGCAGGAGAAAGAGCAGGAGAAAGAGCAGAAGGAAGAGCAGGAGAAAGAGCAGGAGGAAGAGCAGGAGAAAGAGCAGGAGAAAGAGCAGGAGAAAGAGCAGGAGGAAGAGCAGGAGGAAGAGCAGGAGAAAGAGCAGGAGAAAGAGCAGGAGAAAGAGCAGAAGGAAGAGCAGGAGAAAGAGCAGGAGAAAGAGCAGGAGGAAGAGCAGGAGGAAGAGCAGGAGGAAGAGCAGGAGAGAGAGCAGGAGAAAGAGCAGGAGAAAGAGCAGGAGGAAGAGCAGGAGGAAGAGCAGGAGGAAGAGCAGGAGAAAGAGCAGGAGAAAGAGCAGGAGAAAGAGCAGAAGGAAGAGCAGGAGAAAGAGCAGGAGAAAGAGCAGGAGGAAGAGCAGGAGGAAGAGCAGGAGGAAGAGCAGGAGAGAGAGCAGGAGAGAGAGCAGGAGAGAGAGCAGGAGGAAGAGCAGGAGAAAGAGCAGGAGGAAGAGCAGGAGGAAGAGCAGGAGGAAGAGCAGGAGAAAGAGCAGGAGGAAGAGCAGGAGAGAGAGCAGGAGAGAGAGCAGGAGAGAGAGCAGGAGGAAGAGCAGGAGAAAGAGCAGGAGGAAGAGCAGGAGAGAGAGCAGGAGGAAGAGCAGGAGGAAGAGCAGGAGGAAGAGCAGGAGGAAGAGCAGGAGGAAGAGCAGGAGAAAGAGCAGGAGTAAGAGCAGGAGGAAGAGCAGGAGGAAGAGCAGAAGGAAGAGCAGGAGAGAGAGCAGGATGAAGAGCAGGAGAAAGAGCAGGAGGAAGAGCAGGAGAAAGAGCAGGAGGAAGAGCAGGAGAAAGAGCAGGAGGAAGAGCAGGAGAAAGAGCAGGAGGAAGAGCAGGAGAAACAGGAGAGAGAGCAGGAGAAAGAGCAGGAGGAAGAGCAGGAGAAAGAGCAGGAGAGAGAGCAGGAGGAAGAGCAGGAGAAAGAGCAGGAGAGAGAGCAGGAGAAAGAGCAGGAGAAAGAGCAGGAGGAAGAGCAGGAGGAAGAGCAGGAGGAAGAGCAGGAGAAAGAGCAGGAGGAAGAGCAGGAGGAAGAGCAGGAGGAAGAGCAGGAGAGAGAGCAGGAGAGAGAGCAGGAGAAAGAGCAGAAGGAAGAGCAGGAGAAAGAGCAGGAGGAAGAGCAGGAGAAACAGGAGAGAGAGCAGGAGGAAGAGCAGGAGGAAGAGCAGGAGAAAGAGCAGGAGGAAGAGCAGGAGGAAGAGCAGGAGAAAGAGCAGGAGGAAGAGCAGGAGGAAGAGCAGGAGGAAGAGCAGGAGGAAGAGCAGGAGAAAGAGCAGGAGGAAGAGCAGGAGAAAGAGCAGGAGGAAGAGCAGGAGGAAGAGCAGGAGGAAGAGCAGGAGAAAGAGCAGGAGAAAGAGCAGGAGAAAGAGCAGGAGGAAGAGCAGGAGGAAGAGCAGGAGGAAGAGCAGGTGGAAGAGCAGGAGAAAGAGCAGGAGGAAGAGCAGGAGAAAGAGCAGGAGGAAGAGCAGGAGGAAGAGCAGGTGGAAGAGCAGGAGAAAGAGCAGGAGGAAGAGCAGGAGAAACAGGAGAGAGAGCAGGAGGAAGAGCAGGAGGAAGAGCAGAAGGAAGAGCAGGAGGAAGAGCAGGAGGAAGAGCAGGAGGAAGAGCAGGAGAAACAGGAGAGAGAGCAGGAGGAAGAGCAGGAGGAAGAGCAGAAGGAAGAGCAGGAGGAAGAGCAGAAGGAAGAGCAGGAGGAAGAGCAGGAGGAAGAGCAGGAGGAAGAGCAGGAGGAAGAGCAGGAGAAACAGGAGAGAGAGCAGGAGGAAGAGCAGGAGGAAGAGCAGGAGGAAGAGCAGGAGGAAGAGCAGGAGGAAGAGCAGGAGAAAGAGCAGGAGGAAGAGCAGGAGGAAGAGCAGAAGGAAGAGCAGGAGGAAGAGCAGGAGGAAGAGCAGGAGGAAGAGCAGGAGAAAGAGCAGGAGGAAGAGCAGGAGAAAGAGCAGGAGAAACAGGAGAGAGAGCAGGAGAAACAGCAGGAGAAAGAGCAGGAGGAAGAGCAGGAGAAACAGGAGAGAGAGCAGGAGGAAGAGCAGGAGGAAGAGCAGGAGGAAGAGCAGGAGGAAGAGCAGGAGAAACAGGAGAGAGAGCAGGAGGAAGAGCAGGAGGAAGAGCAGGAGGAAGAGCAGGAGGAAGAGCAGGAGGAAGAGCAGAAGGAAGAGCAGGAGAGAGAGCAGGAGGAAGAGCAGGAGGAAGAGCAGGAGGAAGAGCAGGAGGAAGAGCAGGAGGAAGAGCAGGAGAAAGAGCAGGAGGAAGAGCAGGAGGAAGAGCAGGAGAAAGAGCAGGAGGAAGAGCAGGAGGAAGAGCAGGAGGAAGAGCAGGAGGAAGAGCAGGAGGAAGAGCAGGAGAGAGAGCAGGAGGAAGAGCAGGAGGAAGAGCAGGAGGAAGAGCAGGAGGAAGAGCAGGAGGAAGAGCAGGAGAGAGAGCAGGAGAAAGAGCAGGAGGAAGAGCAGGAGGAAGAGCAGGAGGAAGAGCAGGAGGAAGAGCAGGAGAGAGAGCAGGAGGAAGAGCAGGAGAGAGAGCAGGAGGAAGAGCAGGAGGAAGAGCAGGAGAAAGAGCAGGAGAAAGAGCAGGAGGAAGAGCAGGAGGAAGAGCAGGAGGAAGAGCAGGAGGAAGAGCAGGAGGAAGAGGAGGAGGAAGAGCAGGAGGAAGAGCAGGAGAAAGAGCAGAAGGAAGAGCAGAAGGAAGAGCAGGAGGAAGAGCAGGAGAAAGAGCAGAAGGAAGAGCAGGAGGAAGAGCAGGAGGAAGAGCAGGAGAAAGAGCAGGAGGAAGAGCAGGAGGAAGAGCAGGAGGAAGAGCAGGAGGAAGAGCAGGAGGAAGAGCAGGAGAGAGAGCAGGAGGAAGAGCAGGAGGAAGAGCAGGAGGAAGAGCAGGAGGAAGAGCAGGAGAAAGAGCAGGAGAAAGAGCAGGAGGAAGAGCAGGAGGAAGAGCAGGAGGAAGAGCAGGAGGAAGAGCAGGAGGAAGAGGAGGAGGAAGAGCAGGAGGAAGAGCAGGAGAAAGAGCAGAAGGAAGAGCAGGAGAAAGAGCAGAAGGAAGAGCAGGAGGAAGAGCAGGAGGAAGAGCAGGAGGAAGAGCAGGAGGAAGAGCAGGAGAAAGAGCAGGAAGAAGAGCAGGAGGAAGAGCAGGAGGAAGAGCAGGAGAAAGAGCAGGAGGAAGAGCAGGAGGAAGAGCAGGAGAAAGAGCAGGAGAAAGAGCAGGAGGAAGAGCAGGAGGAAGAGCAGGAGGAAGAGCAGGAGGAAGAGCAGGAGGAAGAGGAGGAGGAAGAGCAGGAGGAAGAGCAGGAGAAAGAGCAGAAGGAAGAGCAGGAGAGAGAGCAGGAGGAAGAGCAGGAGAGAGAGCAGGAGGAAGAGCAGGAGGAAGAGCAGGAGGAAGAGCAGGAGGAAGAGCAGGAGAAAGAGCAGGAGGAAGAGCAGGAGGAAGAGCAGGAGGAAGAGCAGGAGGAAGAGCAGGAGGAAGAGCAGGAGAGAGAGCAGGAGGAAGAGCAGGAGGAAGAGCAGGAGGAAGAGCAGGAGGAAGAGCAGGAGGAAGAGCAGGAGAGAGAGCAGGAGGAAGAGCAGGAGGAAGAGCAGGAGGAAGAGCAGGAGAAAGAGCAGGAGGAAGAGCAGGAGGAAGAGCAGGAGGAAGAGCAGGAGAGAGAGCAGGAGGAAGAGCAGGAGGAAGAGCAGGAGGAAGAGCAGGAGGAAGAGCAGGAGGAAGAGCAGGAGAAAGAGCAGGAAGAAGAGCAGGAGGAAGAGCAGGAGGAAGAGCAGGAGGAAGAGCAGGAGGAAGAGCAGGAGAGAGAGCAGGAGGAAGAGCAGGAGGAAGAGCAGGAGGAAGAGCAGGAGGAAGAGCAGGAGAAAGAGCAGGAGGAAGAGCAGGAGGAAGAGCAGGAGGAAGAGCAGGAGGAAGAGCAGGAGGAAGAGCAGGAGGAAGAGGAGGAGGAAGAGCAGTAGGAAGAGCAGGAGAAAGAGCAGGAGAAAGAGCAGAAGGAAGAGCAGGAGGAAGAGCAGGAGGAAGAGCAGGAGAAAGAGCAGGAGAAAGAGCAGGAGGAAGAGCAGGAGGAAGAGCAGGAGGAAGAGCAGGAGAGAGAGCAGGAGGAAGAGCAGGAGGAAGAGCAGGAGGAAGAGCAGGAGGAAGAGGAGGAGGAAGAGCAGGAGGAAGAGCAGGAGAAAGAGCAGAAGGAAGAGCAGGAGGAAGAGCAGGAGGAAGAGCAGGAGGAAGAGCAGGAGAAAGAGCAGGAAGAAGAGCAGGAGGAAGAGCAGGAGGAAGAGCAGGAGAAAGAGCAGGAGGAAGAGCAGGAGGAAGAGCAGGAGAAAGAGCAGGAGAAAGAGCAGGAGGAAGAGCAGGAGGAAGAGCAGGAGGAAGAGCAGGAGGAAGAGCAGGAGAGAGAGCAGGAGGAAGAGCAGGAGAAAGAGCAGGAGGAAGAGCAGGAGGAAGAGCAGGAGGAAGAGCAGGAGGAAGAGCAGGAGAGAGAGCAGGAGGAAGAGCAGGAGGAAGAGCAGGAGGAAGAGCAGGAGGAAGAGCAGGAGAAAGAGCAGGAGAAAGAGCAGGAGGAAGAGCAGGAGGAAGAGCAGGAGGAAGAGCAGGAGGAAGAGCAGGAGGAAGAGGAGGAGGAAGAGCAGTAGGAAGAGCAGGAGAAAGAGCAGGAGAAAGAGCAGAAGGAAGAGCAGGAGGAAGAGCAGGAGGAAGAGCAGGAGAAAGAGCAGGAGAAAGAGCAGGAGGAAGAGCAGGAGGAAGAGCAGGAGGAAGAGCAGGAGGAAGAGCAGGAGAGAGAGCAGGAGGAAGAGCAGGAGAAAGAGCAGGAGGAAGAGCAGGAGGAAGAGCAGGAGGAAGAGCAGGAGGAAGAGCAGGAGGAAGAGCAGGAGGAAGAGCAGGAGAGAGAGCAGGAGGAAGAGCAGGAGGAAGAGCAGGAGGAAGAGCAGGAGGAAGAGCAGGAGAAAGAGCAGGAGAAAGAGCAGGAGGAAGAGCAGGAGGAAGAGCAGGAGGAAGAGCAGGAGGAAGAGCAGGAGAAAGAGCAGGAAGAAGAGCAGGAGAAAGAGCAGAAGGAAGAGCAGGAGAGAGAGCAGGAGGAAGAGCAGGAGAGAGAGCAGGAGGAAGAGCAGGAGGAAGAGCAGGAGGAAGAGCAGGAGGAAGAGCAGGAGAAAGAGCAGGAGGAAGAGCAGGAGAAAGAGCAGGAGAAAGAGCAGGAGGAAGAGCAGGAGGAAGAGCAGGAGAAAGAGCAGGAGAAAGAGCAGGAGGAAGAGCAGGAGAAACAGGAGAGAGAGCAGGAGGAAGAGCAGGAGAAAGAGCAGGAGGAAGAGCAGGAGGAAGAGCAGGAGAAACAGGAGAGAGAGCAGGAGGAAGAGCAGGAGGAAGAGCAGAAGGAAGAGCAGGAGGAAGAGCAGGAGGAAGAGCAGGAGGAAGAGCAGGAGGAAGAGCAGGAGAAAGAGCAGGAGGAAGAGCAGGAGGAAGAGCAGGAGAAAGAGCAGGAGGAAGAGCAGGAGGAAGAGCAGGAGAAACAGGAGAGAGAGCAGGAGGAAGAGCAGGAGGAAGAGCAGGAGAAACAGGAGAGAGAGCAGGAGAAAGAGCAGGAGAAAGAGCAGGAGGAAGAGCAGGAGGAAGAGCAGGAGAAACAGGAGAGAGAGCAGGAGGAAGAGCAGGAGGAAGAGCAGGAGAAACAGGAGAGAGAGCAGGAGAAAGAGCAGGAGGAAGAGCAGGAGGAAGAGCAGGAGGAAGAGCAGAAGGAAGAGCAGGAGGAAGAGCAGGAGGAAGAGCAGGAGGAAGAGCAGGAGGAAGAGCAGGAGAAAGAGCAGGAGGAAGAGCAGGAGAAACAGGAGAGAGAGCAGGAGAAACAGCAGGAGAAAGAGCAGGAGGAAGAGCAGGAGAAACAGGAGAGAGAGCAGGAGAAACAGCAGAAGGAAGAGCAGGAGGAAGAGCAGAAGGAAGAGCAGGAGGAAGAGCAGGAGGAAGAGCAGGAGGAAGAGCAGGAGAAAGAGCAGGAGGAAGAGCAGGAGAGAGAGCAGGAGGAAGAGCAGGAGGAAGAGCAGAAGGAAGAGCAGGAGAGAGAGCAGGAGGAAGAGCAGGAGGAAGAGCAGGAGGAAGAGCAGGAGGAAGAGCAGGAGGAAGAGCAGGAGAAAGAGCAGGAGGAAGAGCAGGAGGAAGAGCAGGAGGAAGAGCAGGAGAAAGAGCAGGAGGAAGAGCAGGAGGAAGAGCAGAAGGAAGAGCAGGAGAGAGAGCAGGAGGAAGAGCAGGAGAGAGAGCAGGAGGAAGAGCAGGAGGAAGAGCAGGAGGAAGAGCAGGAGGAAGAGCAGGAGAAAGAGCAGGAGGAAGAGCAGGAGAGAGAGCAGGAGGAAGAGCAGGAGGAAGAGCAGGAGGAAGAGCAGGAGGAAGAGCAGGAGGAAGAGCAGGAGAAAGAGCAGGAGGAAGAGCAGGAGAAACAGGAGAGAGAGCAGGAGAAACAGCAGGAGAAAGAGCAGGAGGAAGAGCAGGAGAGGACGTTTTACACAGTCCTGATCAGCCTGAAGCAGCTCAGTAAACGTGAGCTTCCACATGGGTCGTCTCAGGTCTGTGAACACGGTGCAGTTCATCCTCCAGGCCTGTGTGAGGCGCTGTGACGCTAACACAGATAATAAGATGTAGAGGCGCGTGTGCAGAATGTAAACAGTGAAAATGAAAGATTGAAGGATTTAGGATCTGCAGAAGAGACGAGGAGGAGAGTTTATTCTCCTGTCAGTCCAAAAACACAGACTGACTCGTGTTTTTCGACTTGTCACCTGTGGCTTGTGGACGGCAGTGGAGCAAAAGGGGGCGGAGTCAAACCATCATAGATAGATGAGGAAAACTCATTGTGAGGTCAGTAGATCATGGATCACAGACTCTGGAGCTGTGATGTCATCGCTTTAGTCAAAGTTGCAGAGACGTCGTTACGGAGCCATGTAAACGGCGTTTTGAGATCTTTCCTCTGGGACCTGGTTTGGGAAATGTTCGTTTACAAACCCTCGTCTGGACGATACACTGGACTGATATGTGTATGTTTGGTCCTCAGCTTGACTTTGTGTGGACCAGTTAAAAAAGGACAACAATTTACAATTTTGCACGGTTGGATTTTAACAAGATTCCAAAAAGAACTTCAATATGGAACAAGAACAAATGAGACTGAGACAAAATAATTTAAAAAGGGGGTATTCTGCTTTTTTCAGTCCCATAGCACCAGTCTATATCACACTACAATGATGACAAACCTTCTGTGGGTCTGTAAATGCAGTAAATTAGAATAACTGCCTTGTATAAAATGTCTCTCTCAAAATGGCTGTAGTGAATGTCTTGAAATAGGCCTCTGTCTCTTTAAGAACCTCTGAGCCTTTCAGACACGCCCCCTCCACACGCTGTCTGTGGCATCAGTGGGGAGGGGGTTCTGCTGAGGAGCAGTGGTTGGTTACTCGGCTGGTGACTAAAGCTCAGAGGCGTCTCCAGGAGGTGGGGGCGTTCCTAGGAGGACTCAGGCAAACCTATCCCTAAAATGGCCGCCATCAGAGTTTTTACAGATTACTCAAAAATACGTGAATGTGCCAAGGCAACACTTCAGGCATGTTTTTAATGAGGGAATGACAGAATAACATGATGTAAAGCCCCCGCCCTCCTTTAAGCAAAGCTTTTATTGAAAACAACAAAAAAACTGAAAAGTTTAGAGCCACATCTGCAAAAATGTGGATTCAGTTTCATTTCTGTCACGTTTTCACTCATGGTCCTGATGACAAAGGCAATAAAAAATAAAAATATTGTTCTGAACGTGGGACGCAGTAACAGTCATTTTGAATTTCTTAAAAGACCTTGAGGGTTATGGAACACAAACAGGAAGTGGAAGATCCACAAACATGTCCCCACCGAAGGATCCTGGTCCCACATGAGGCCGATCCTGGATCAGAGGTCTTTGTGCGTGCGCTCAGGCCTCTCCCAGCATATTCCTATAGCTCCAAGCTGGGGTGAACTTAGAAGGTACCAAGAAGCTTCTAACTTGGAAACGTGGAACAGCTTGGTAACCTCTAACTTCAGTTTGGAGGAATATGCTGAGAGAGGCTAAAGGCTAACAAGATCTTTGGTCGTTTGGGTGACTGAGCGTACGCACAAATACCGGACAGTTACACATCAACTCATCTAAGCTCAGGTAAGAACATATCTCAGTGTGTAATAACGGTGTTTGTTCCTCAAAACAAAGCAACTTATTTCAATGCAAACTTTAGAGAAACTGGAGAAATAATCATGTAAGAGCGGCAGCAGCTCAGTCCACTCCCCATACGCCTCAAAAGAACAGCATTTATCCCGAAATCCTGAACTCTGTGGACACAAACTAATCCACACACAGAGTCTGCTCCTGCCAAGCTTTGCCCAATTTGGATTTCACGACAATCGACCGCATAGTTTCAGTTTTACGGATGAATTTAGGAAGAAAAAAGGAGAGAAGAGGCGGTGAAAAGGCGCAGGGTTGCGCAACACGGTAACGGAACACGGTAACGGAACACGGTAACGGAACACGGTAACGGACACAGGAGGGACCGGGGCCCCACAGCCGAGGGGCCAGAAAAGAGATTTAAAAAAAAACGCTTCCGAAATGTGACCAAACGCAAACATAAAAGTCACGTCAACATCAGTTTTGTAGGTCTTAGCTTTCAAATGAGGCGCTTCACTGGCCTTTAGATCTGGAGTGTGCTTGGCTGAGTAAACCCTCGTCCTTCAGCGGCCGGTGTTTCGTGAGTTTCTGGTTCTGGTGAATAAATAAAGAGCCTGGTGATAAAACGTCTTATCAAATCCAAAAGAGGAAGTGTCATTGGCCGTGACCCTGAGGGGGCGGAGCCAGGCCAGATCAGAACAGTCTGTGGAAGAACGCCAAGACCTGACATTAAGTCACCCAAATCAAACAAAAACAAAGAGGAAAAACATTTGGAGCTAGATTCATTTATAATAGTTCAACAATTATAACGTTTTGGTTACATACAGTCCTGGTCAAACGTTTATGACCCGGTGGAAAAATGGATGGATCATGAAGGAATAGTTTAAGATCCAACCAAACTGAGATATGTTCTTACCTGAGCTTAGACGAGTTGATGTGTACCTGTCTGGTCTTTGTGTGTGCCCTCAGTCACGCAAAACGGACAAAGATGTTGTTAGCATTTGGCCTCTCCCAGTGTATTCCTTTAGCTCCAAACAGGGCTGAAGAAGCGACCGAGCTCTTCCACGGGCACAAAGACCAGACAGGTACAGTCGACAGGTATCGTAGGTCGTACAGTGAGACCGGGACAAAGATTTAAGGTAGAACCGCCGTCCGACCAGAGACGAGGGACGACCGACATCCGGCTGATGTTGTGGAAGGCCGGCTGTCGTAGAGTGAGCCTCCTCTCGCTGCAGAGAGGATCTCTGTCAGTGTCCGTGCACACAGGCCGGGTCTGACTCCGCAGTTTACACGACTTTCTCTGGACTTTTCCGCGGAAAATAATCACCGCTATCATGTTGCGCTCGCCTCAGCCAAACACACGCCTTCTGAAGCTGAAACGGATTGTTTCTTTGAACAATCACACAGTGGAGACGATTTACCGCCCCCACGTCGTGCAGTGTGACTAAACATCTCACCAGCCTTTAAAGGGACCCTTCAGGATGTTTGACATAGGGCCTCATTTCCTCGTTATCCAGAGTGTTGCTGATTTCTGCAGATATTTTTTTTGTAATTCATGCAGTTCTTATGTTTGAAGGGTTTCGTGGTGCTAGGCTAATGCTAGGCTAGTGCATGTCTATGGTAACAGCTAGCCTGCATTAAAAACAGTGTGACCCGCTCCACAGAGCACCTGAGGCAAATCACTTATAACACCAGACTAACCATATAAATGTCTGTGTCCATAGAGTAATTTTAACCATTTTTCATTTAAAATAACTTATGTTTGAGCAGCATCAGCTTCGTGGTTGTATAAGCTAGGCGGTGGCAGAGTGATCTGCTAGAAAATAGTCCCTCAAACTGCGATCATTCATGTGATGCAAGGTCAGTTATATTCCAAAAATGATTCTATCTACACAGACATTTATATGGTTAGTCTGGTGTTATAAGTGATTTGCCTCAGGTGCTCTGTGGAGCGGGTCACACTGTTTTTAATGCAGGCTAGCTGATACCATAGAAATGTGCTAGCCTTGCACTAGCCTAGCGCCACGAAACTCTTCAAACATAAGAACTGCATGAATTACCAAAAAAAAAGAATCTCCATAAATCAGCAACACAAATGAGGCCCTACGTCAGAAATCCTGAAATATCCCTTTAAGTGAAGGACTCCCGTCCAAGCACTTGCATTGTCTTAGTTCGAAATCAGTGGACATGTATGGACGCCTCCAACGCGTCGGCCCTTTTCCCTCCCCGGGCGTGACAAACACTGCGACAGGCGTGGCCAATGTAAATGTGAGTCATTCCCACAGAGCCTCGCCCGGCCTCCTCGGAGCCTCAAGGGCTCAGTGACACATGAAAGTAAACTCCAGCTCTGTCCTTTAACCCTCTGTCACACGATGCACAGCAGGACTTTTGTACAGGTGTGACTGAGGGTGAAAATGGCACATGTGCTTTGCAAAATCGACTTTTTAAAGAGGGGGTATTCTGCTTTTGTCAGTCCCATAGCACCAGTCTATATCTCACTACAATGATGACCAAACCTTCTGTTGGTCTGTAAATGCTTGTATAAAATGTCTCTCTCAAAATGGCCGTAGTGAAGGTCTTGAAATAGGCCTCTGTCTCTTTAAGAACCTCTGACCCTTTCCACACACTGTCTGTGGCATCAGTGGGGAGGGGGTTCTGCTGAGGAGCAGTGGTTGGTTACTCGGCTGGTGACCAAAGCTCGGAGGCGTCTCCAGGAGGTGGGGGCGTTCCTAGGAGGACTCAGGCAAACCTATCCCTAAAATGGCCGCCATCAGAGTTTTTACAGATTACTCAGAAATACGTGAATGTGCCAAGGCAACACTTCAGGCATGTTTTTAATGAGGGAGTGACATGATGTAAAGCTTGAAAACGTCGATTTTGCATAATACCCCCCCTTTAAGATCAAGATCAAGGCCAGCGTTCACGTGACATCATAAAGAGCCACTGTTTAAAACAGCAGCATAAGTCCGTGATGGTAACTATGGAAACAGTCGGACTGCCTGTCTTGGTTTTTGGTTTATATCTCCGTCATTACAACCAACACAAAACAAAAGCTGTCTTCTCTGTCAGCACGTATAAAGGTCCAGTTGTTTCTCATTCTCTGAGATATTCCAGACCATGTGTGAGATGTTGGGCAGCACAAAGGCCTTTCCTCCAGTGAAATATTATGTTTGAGGAGCCACTATTTGTCCATTCCTTTATCTCATACAGAGTTGTATTGGCCCCTGACCTTCATCTGAGGTTATGGCATCCTCTTGTTCTATAACGGGAACGCCGCCTGTTTTACACTCGCCGACAACAACGAGGCTGACGAGGTCTTAGGCCGGGGCGGCTGACGAGGTCTTAGACAGGGCGGCTGACGAGGTCTTAGACAGGGCGGCTGACGAGGTCTTAGGCCGGGGCGGCTGACGAGGTCTTAGACAGGGCGGCTGACGAGGTCTTAGGCCGGGGCGGCTGACGAGGTCTTAGGCCGGGCGGCTGACGAGGTCTCAGGCCGGGCGGCTGACGAGGTCTCAGGCCGGGGCGGCTGACGAGGTCTCAGGCCGGGGCGGCCGACGAGGTCTTAGGCCGGGGCGGCTGACGAGGTCTCAGGCCGGGGCGGCTGACGAGGTCTCAGGCCGGGGCGGCTGACGAGGTCTTAGGCCGGGGCGGCTGACGAGGTCTCAGGCCGGGGCGGCCGACGAGGTCTCAGGCCGGGGCGGCTGACGAGGTCTTAGGCCGGGGCGGCTGACGAGGTCTTAGGCCGGGGCGGCTGACGAGGTCTTAGGCCGGGGCGGCTGACGAGGTCTCAGGCCGGGGCGGCCGACGAGGTCTCAGGCCGGGCGGCTGGCGAGGTCTCAGGCCGGTGCGGCCGACGAGGTCTCAGGCCGGGGCGGCCGACGAGGTCTTAGGCCGGGGCGGCCGACGAGGTCTTAGGCCGGGGCGGCTGACGAGGTCTCAGGCCGGTGCGGCTGACGAGGTCTCAGGCCGGTGCGGCCGACGAGGTCTCAGGCCGGGGCGGCTGACGAGGTCTCAGGCCGGGGCGGC
Source organism: Gobius niger (assembly GCF_951799975.1). Lineage (NCBI taxonomy): Eukaryota > Metazoa > Chordata > Actinopteri > Gobiiformes > Gobiidae > Gobius > Gobius niger. The sequence continues at coordinate 3,623,833 of NC_136853.1, read as the reverse complement.
TGGCGAGGTCTTAGGCCGGGGCGGCTGACGAGGTCTTAGACAGGGCGGCTGGCGAGGTCTCAGGCCGGGGCGGCTGACGAGGTCTCAGGCCGGGGCGGCTGACGAGGTCTTAGGCCGGGGCGGCTGACGAGGTCTTAGACAGGGCGGCTGACGAGGTCTTAGACAGGGCGGCTGGCGAGGTCTCAGGCCGGGGCGGCTGACGAGGTCTCAGGCCGGGGCGACTGACGAGGTCTCAGGCCGGGGCGGCTGACGAGGTCTTAGGCCGGGGCGGCTGACGAGGTCTTAGACAGGGCGGCTGACGAGGTCTTAGACAGGGCGGCTGACGAGGTCTTAGACAGGGCGGCTGGCGAGGTCTCAGGCCGGGGCGGCTGACGAGGTCTCAGGCCGGGGCGACTGACGAGGTCTCAGGCCGGGGCGGCTGACGAGGTCTTAGGCCGGGGCGGCTGACGAGGTCTTAGACAGGGCGGCTGGCGAGGTCTCAGGCCGGGGCGGCTGACGAGGTCTCAGGCCGGGGCGGCTGACGAGGTCTTAGGCCGGGGCGGCTGACGAGGTCTTAGGCCGGGCGGCTGATGAGGTCTTAGGCCGGGCGGCTGATGAGGTCTTAGGCCGGGCGGCTGACGAGGTCTTAGGCCGGGGCGGCTGACGAGGTCTTAGACAGGGCGGCTGACGAGGTCTCAGGCCGGGCGGCTGACAAGGTCTCAGGCCGGGGGGACGGCTGGCGAGGTCTCAGGCCGGGGCGGCTGACGAGGTCTTAGGCCGGGCGGCTGACCAGGTCTGCTGCTGCACACTTAGGGGAGCGGCTCGTATCCAAGGCCTGGAGAAAAAAGACATTTTCATTTTTTATTGTCCATTTTTAAATCATAACTAATGTCATTACTGTGTATCATCATTGTGGTTTCATAATCACCATTTTTACAACAATAACACAAAACATTAAAACACCAAGGCTTAGGCCGTGTCAGCCGCACGTCATTGGTTTATTATTTCAGAAAAAACACCAGAGTGGAGCCATGCGGTGCCACCATGACAAACTTTGAGGAAACATCTGACGTGTGATCCAGCCTGTGATGTTCTGCTAAGTTTGTCTCTCAGAAGGTGGTCCTGCACCTGCTCTGGACTCTTTTCTTCCACATGTTCCTCATGTGGGAGTTTCATCTGAAGTTTTCTTCTGCTGTAAATCCTTTACTTTCTCCCTGGTTGAAGTTATTCAGATCCAACGGGCCATGTGCCAAAGGCCCCCGTGGTGTAACTTTGTAGTAGGCGGCGTTCATGATTTAGAATGTGATGATGTCATAATGTCAGGTGGAGGGCGGGGCCAACACGACTCTATGGGAGAAATACAGTTTTTGTAAGAAATCTCCAAAACCTTTTGGACGCCTTTCAGAGATAAAATAATTGGACATTGGTTCATATGTTCTGACAGAGGAGATAATGAACTTTGAGACAGTTTTTGTTTCATGTGGATTCTTCCAATTATGACTGAGATATTAACCAAAACTAAAACAAAATCATCTGCAATTCACCAGAGTTACCATAGTTACCATCATACATTTTTTTTTCTAGTTTCTCCACCTCAACTGATTCTGTGCATAACTAGTCGCCCAAGAAGTGACTTCCTGTTTCGATCCAGCTCGCCAAAATAAAAGCATGCAGCTCGTCTCATTGATCAGCTCAGCAGGTACAACATTACAATAACATAATGAAATACACACAGTTTAAGTGTTTTGTCGGTTCGTAGTTAGGCAGAGAGACAGTTGAACTATGAATAAGATGGTGCTTTTATTTTGGCGAGCTGGATCGAAACAGGAAGTCACTTATGAATTACAAAAATGATCATTAATCTGTACAAGTAATTTGACCTCTATATAATATTAAGGGCGTTTAGCGATGATCTGCTAACACGATGATCAGGATTATTAAAAATGTGACGATGGATGAACGTTTAACGATATTATTGCTCATCGTCCCTACAGTCTCTCGGCCTCAGCGCGGACCACAGGGGTGGCCTCGGCGGACGCTCTATTGACGGATCTATCATCCTGTGGCAGTTGTGGTGCAGTGGTCAGTGAAGGCCACAGCCCGATCGATCGTTCAGCCTCTGGACTCAGGGGGACCAGAGTAATGAGCGAATGTCTTCAGCTCTGTCAGCGTTATCCCAGCGACAAGGACTTTGAAGAGCGAGCCACAGATATTAGCTCTGTAGTTCAGCCCTTCACCCCCACTGGACGGAACGAAAACAGTCCCCACAAAATAACACCAGCTGTGGGGGAAGAATCTGAGGAAGAGGATGTGAGTGTGTGAGAGGTCTGCTCTGGTTCCATTCGTCATATTCATCCGACTGTTATAGCTTTGTCTTTTTGGTTTCAGTTCATTGGGCGGGAGCGGGGGGGCTGGGGGGGAGGCACCGCTGAGGCTCCCCGTCCTGTCCTCCCCTCCTCGCCAATCAATTATTCAACCAATTATTCTAAATATTATTCATCTGCTGCTCTGGAATCACATCATCCCCCTGTCACTGTTTATTTTATATATATATATATATATATATATATATATATATATATATATATATATATATCCCAGAAGGAACAATAGCAGACATTGAGGAGAGTTACAAGTACCTCGGAATCCCACAAGCAAATGGCAACCTCGAAGAGGTGACAAGGAAAGCGGCTACGGCCAAATACCTCCAACGAGTAAGGCAGGTCCTAAGAAGCAGCTCAATGGCAAGAACAAGTCCCTATGCCCTGCCAGTAATCAGATACCCTGCAGGAATAATAAGCTGCCAAAGGATGAGATACAGACCACAGATGTTAAGACGCGAAAGCTCCTAACCATGCACGGAGGGTTCCACCCCAAATCCAGCACCCTGAGACTGTACGCTCGCCGTAAGGAAGGAGGCCGAGGACTAGTGAGTGTGAGAGCCACTATCCAGGATGAAACATCCAAGATCCATAAGTACATCAAGGACAAGGCTCCGACAGAGGACGTGCTCAGTGAATGTCTCAGACAATGGGGAACAGAAGATGAGGTGCTGGAGGTCCCGTCATGGGAGGACAAGCCCCTACACGGCATGTACCACCCAAACATAACTGAAGTGGCCCCTACACGGCATGTACCACCCAAACATAACTGAAGTGGCGGATATACAGAAATCCTACCAATGGCTAGACAGAGCCGGACTAAAGGACAGCACAGAGGCTCATCATGGCTGCACAGGAGCCTCGAGCACCAGAGCAATAGAGGCCCAGATCTATCACACCAGACAAGACCCCAGGTGTAGACTGTGCAAAGAGGCCAATGAGACAATCCAGCACATAACTGCAGGGTGTAAGATGCTGCAGGGAAAGCTTACATGGAGCCATAACCAAGTGGCTGGTATAGTGTACAGGAACATCTGTGCAGAGCATGGGCTGGAAACCCCAAGGTCAAAGTGGGAAACACCTCCAAAGGTGGTCGAGAATGACCGAGCCAAGATCCTGTGGGACTTCCAGATACAGACGGACAAAATGGTAATGGCGAACCAACCGGACATTGTGGTGGTGACAAAGAGCAGAGGAGCCGCTGTGATCGACATAGCAATACCAAGCGACTTCAACATCAGGAAAAAGGAACATGAGAAACTAGAGAAATACCAGGGGCTCAGAGAAGAGCTGGAGAAAACCTGGAGGGTGAAACATCAGTGGCGCCCGTGGTCGTTGGGGCACTCGGGGCAGTGACCCCCAAACTGGAGGAGTGGCTCCAGCAGATCCCAGGAAATACATCAGACATCTCGGTCCAGAAAAGTGCAGTTCTAGGAACAGCAAAGATACTGCGCAGAACCCTCAAGCTCCCAGGCCGACGGTAGAGGACCCGAGCAGGAGGAAAGAGAGACCGCCCACGGAGTTTTTTTTTTTTTTCAATATATTATTTTTCATCAGGTTGTACAAATCTGCACTTATTGTATATCACTAATTTTATTTTATTACTTGTTGCTCGTATGTCCTCAGCTGTGTCTGCATTACGCGCCCAGAGCCGTGCGGCTCTCGGCCAATCAGAATGCGGCTTTTGCATAATAATTAGTACAAACAGTATTTCCCATAAACTGTCTTTAAGAATCTTGACCAAAAATCCAGCCAGAGTCCTCCAGACCCTGTTTCCATCTCCACACGCATGTATGAGAGTCTGTATCGCCCTCCTGTTTGAGGCGTGTGAAAGGTGCCTGTGCACCCTCACTCACAGCACATTAAAGTTCATGAACTTTGTGCAGCCGAGAGTGCGTTCTCTGCTCAGTCCAGTCAGACCGAGCTGCACTGAGCCACAGGGGCGGGTCAGAGGAGGGGGCTCAGTGGGCAGGGCCCCCCACACAAACACACTCCAGCATTAAAAATCAAAAAATCTAATTCTGTCCCAGTCAGAGAAGAACAGCAAACAGTAAAATCATTAAATCTAATTCACCTTTTTCCGCCCGCCCACTTTTGCCACTTTTTGCGTTGTCCAGACACTTCCGGTCGAGCGCGAAGCCCGTTCATTTAAACGGAGAACAAGGGAAAATATTCTGCGCTCAAATCTGATGTTTAGTCGATTGATTTGTGTAAAATGTCTGATGTTCATTTGCACCGACATGTCGACACTGCAGCGTTTCTCTGTGCGGCCTGAAAACGACTTTGTTTTCGTGCAGTGACTGATTTTATGTGGACTTCTCCAGCCCCATGTTAACACATAGGAGAAAAGGGGCGGGCACAATTCATGGCACCGCCCACAGGAACCTCCAGAATAAGATGAATACTGTAGCTCCCAGCTGAATGAATACGCATACAAGTGGGATATGCCTTTTTTCCTTTTTATTTCCAATGAGATCTCCATATATCACCACCGTAAGAGCTAAACCATGTATTACAGTTTATCAGTTTGTAGGTTTAAGTAACATTACAAACATGAAATAGAACACACATACCATATTTCCCCATCAGCAAGAGAGCCATTCAAAACCATCTAACCATCCAACCCGCCATGACCTTTTAAACACTTCCTGCTTCTTCAGAACAGGAAATGGCTTGAGCAATGTCGGAAGTTACCAAAATAAAATCCAAAAAGAAGAGAAAACTTAGTCCAATACAAATACGATTATTGAAAAAGAAGAAAAAGGCATAAAGTTATAGTTTATTGTGATTAAATATAAAAGTCACATTGTATTAACTCCCAATAAACCGCTGCCCCTGGACCTCATGAATGGTCTGTGCCTTTGTGGGCACAGACCACAAACAGCCTCGACGAAACATGACGTGCAGGAAAGCGTGTGCGGCCATTTTAAAAACACGAGGCTCCTTCTCCGTTCTCTGAAAGTCACACCTGCAGCTGGAGGCTGGTCGCACGTTCTTTTCTGTGTGAGAAGGAAAAAGCTGTGGAGTGAAAGTCCTGGTCCTCCGAGGCCTCCACATAACGGCCGCCTGTGGAAACGTGTGAATGAGTTTCTCAGAGTCCTCGCGCCTCTGTCACGGCTGTCATGTCCGTTAATGAGGCTCCGTGTTAGGGATGGGATTTTTCCAAAAGAGCCGGCTCTTTTTGGACCAAAAAGAGCCGGCTCTTTTGGCTCCCAAATGGCTCCCTTCATTTTTTAACTTAGGGATTTTGATTCATGACTCGTTAAATGAGCCGTTCTTCTCCCTGCACCAAACAACTATAATCTATAACAGGGGCAGGCAACGTCAGGCCCGGGGGCCAAATCCGGCCCTTCAGCACAGAACCTCTGGCCCTCAAGATGAGTTTGAGAAACATTATCACACTAATCAGAGAGTACTTTTAACATTATTAGAGTTAAATGGGAGAAAGAAAGGTAGAAATACTGTCAATACACCCAATGAGGTCATATATTTTGTACAACACTGGCATTTGAAGGAAGAGCACTGGAAAAAGAATAATCGTTTTAAGGAAGAAATGACATAAATCTACTTGAGTTAAGAGATTAAACCAAAGGTTTGAGTAGATTTGGTCTGGTCTTGGAGGAGATAAAACCTTTAGTAGTCGTTATTTTCTTGATTCAGATCATTTTGTGTCATTTCAAGTGAAAAACAATTGTCTGATTTGAAGTGGGTTTTATTCTTGTTCCATTGGGGCTGTAGCATTTGTATCTTGGATTAGTTCAAACAGACTCAAATTCAACATAGAGGAACTTTTATTCAAGCAATTTTAAGTCATTTATCTCACGATGGTCATGTTTCCAGTGTTGTGCTTTACTTTGGGCTAATAATCAGCGGCTTCAGCCCTCGGTCTGTTTACAATAAAGAAAATCGGCCTCCGCCAAGAAAACTTGCCTACCCCTGATCTATAATAAAGGAACAGAAGAATTCCTTTTCATTGCTACCACAGTGCTCATGGTCTGTGTTTTGTCTTTAATGTTGAAGCACAAACCTGTGATGGTGCTGTGGCCCCGAGGAGGAACAACATGGCAACCAAACATCACAAAGTGGGGCCGGTCCCTTTGGGGAAACGGGCCTCGGTCCCTAATGAGACACTGCGGGACTGTGAGGAGGAAGAAACAAACATGGCCTCATTTGCTCATTTTGTGTTTTCGTCCTGGTTTTTCCCCATCGAGGCTCTGTGCCCATTCTCTCCTTTTTATTCAAATCCGTACCTTTCTAAACGCTTAGGCCCCGCCTTAACCGAGCACATCTTCTCCAGTTCAGTTTTACCCAAATCTAAAAGCAACTGAGACTCACTTTTTGGGGCCGGGATTGATTTACATGGTGTCGGGTTGAGGCGGGTTTGAAGAAAAGCCGACCCGTGCATCTGTACTGGGGGCGATGGGGAGGGAAATGATACACAAGGACACGAGCCGGACATTAACCATCCAATATCTTCTTCCACGTGTCCATTGCCGGGTCGTGGGGGCGGCTGTTGGAGCTGCACCACCCCCTTATGGTGCCCCCTGCAGGTGGTGGGTCCACACAAGTACGGCCTCATGGTTCTAAGGCCTGTTGGTCTCTCATAAGGGGCTTCTGACCCGCTCTTTGTCTGCTCCAGGATCATTCAGATGCTCAAACCCTCCACCACGTTAAGGTGGCGGTTCCAGGAGGGGGGCCTTTAACCATAAAACAAATTTAAGGGGGGGGTATTATGCAAAATGGACTTTTTCAAGCTTTCCATCATGTTATTATGTCATTCCCTCATTAAAAACATGGCTGAAGTGTTGCCTTGGCACATTCACGTATTTCTGAGTAATCTGTAAAAACTCTGATGGCGGCCATTTTAGGGATAGGTTTGCCTGAGTCCTCCTAGGAACGCCCCCACCTCCTGGAGACGCCTCCGAGCCGAGTAACCAACCACTGCTCCTCAGCAGAACCCCCTCCCCACTGATGCCACAGACAGCGTGTGGAGGGGGCGTGTCTAAAGGGTCAGAGGTTCTTAAAGAGACAGAGGCCTATTTCAAGACATTCACTACAGCCATTTTGAGAGAGACATTTTATACAAGGCAGTTATTCTAATTTACTGCATTTACAGACCAACAGAAGGTTTTTCATCATTGTAGTGTGATATAGACTGGTGCTATGGGACTGAAAAAAACAGAATACCCCCTTTTTAATACAATAATAAATTGAAAACAAATGAAAAAGCTCTGCTAAAGTCCATTAGAAAACAAAGTGGGCAGAAAAAGTTACAAATGCTAACAATAGTGAAAAATGGCACCGCTCAGAGTGAGGCGCTAAAGAGCTGGTCACCTCCTCCTGATCCAGGTCTGTCCTCGGTCTGCCCCCCCCCCCATTCACCTGCTGTGTCTCGCCTTTAACACATGGCGGAACATCACCCTGTGACATCACCAGGTGGGGGTCGAGTGCTTTGAGTAAGAGACTGGCTGAATATGCATTATTGAACCGGTGCACACAGAGACACTCACTGAGCCTGTAGGAGGGAGAGGAGGGAGAGGAGGGAGAGGAGGGAGAGGAGGGAGAGGAGGGAGAGGAGGGAGAGGAGGGAGAGGAGGGAGAGGAGGGAGAGGAGGGAGAGGAGGGAGAGGAGGGAGAGGAGGCGAAGGTAAGACACGGAGCATCAAAGACACTCGATGGAACGGCTGAATATTTCCTGGTTCTGCCTCTGTGTTTCTTAAAGGTTAAAATTGAGGAAATGATAGATAAATATGAAGCTCTATTGTTTCTAATAGTGAAGTGAGCCTTAATATTGATGAGCAGAGGATGCTCTAAGTCAGGGGTCCTCAAACTACGGCCCGTGGGCCAAATCCGGCCTCTAAGATGAGGTAACCCGGCTCTACAAGGCTTGTAGAGCTGCAAACCTTTATTGTAACTATGTTGATTGTATCGTCACTGACAAATAATTAATACATGAGTGAACAGGCCTGGACTGCACCACACAGGCCTACAATAAAACAAATACAAGTTCCACTGACATTTGGATTATTATTACAGCTCATGCATGAGGTCTGTCTGACGCCTTAAACCCCTTCAGTGGCGCTTTCTTCAGTTATGTTTCCCAGATAATCTCGTATATAATGAGCAATTTTTACATTTTACAAATGTTCCAGCAGGTGTAAAACAAGACCAGATTAAAATGGAAAGTGCTCATGCAGCTTTTGTCCTCGGTTTTGAAGCTTATACTGTTTTAGTTCAAGGGTTTATTGTATTGCTAACGACCTCGACTATTGCATTGAATAAAACAGCATTTCAAGTTTGAAGTTCACTCTACTACAAGAAAAGGATTTAATTACCACCGCTTTAAGTTAAATAATATAAATAATTAATAGCAGCCTATTATTTTTGAGTCCCTGATGTAAATCTCTCTCTCTCGGAGCCGCTGTGGTGGAGAGCCCTTATCTTTATGCGCGTCGTGTTGGGAGACATTTCCGCTGCGAGCGCAGACACTTGAATGCACCTCCTGCATTTAAATTCCTCTCAGAGCAGAAGAGGCTCTACAGACGCATGAGCCTCGTCTCCTGAAGCCCGTTCATGCAAATGTAGATCCAAATGTACATGTGCTTGTAAAGAGCTGCTGCGTCAGTGGTTAGTGAAGAGGCAGTTTGTGTGGCTACATGTCCAGTCCATCAGTACTGAAGGCCATTGTAGGAACTGTCTCCAGGCTTTTTAAAGGGGACAGATGGCTTTGACTCTCTGGACCTTCATGGGCCGGTGCGGCCATCACTGATCGCAGCGGAAGCCGTCGGCCAGGTCTTTTTGAAAAGTCCTGGCCCAGAAAAAAGACTTTTCGTGTGAAGTGAAGTCTGGTGGAGTTAGTCTGTGGTGGATCGGGTCCAACGCTGTGATCTAGACCTTTGTCTCCAGACCAGAGCAGACAGTGACCCTGATAGTTGGTCAGCAGGTTGAAGTAGAGCTTGACCCCATGGCTCAGAGCATAGTTCTGGAAGGTCAAGGCACCAGACAGCGACTGGGCCCGTCCGGGGAGAAGTCTCGGCAAGTCTCGGGCTGAGCGGGAAGATGGATGAACTGAGGAGGGAACCAGCTGCTCTCGAGCGCCGTTGAACCCATGCTTAGACCACGATACAAGTAAATTAATCATAAATCATTGCGTAAAAGCGTAAAAAGCAGCTGGAGATCTTATCTCTCCCTTGCAGTGAGCACTTTCCCTTCAAGGCCAAGCCACAGGGCTAAAAAGACAGATAAGGACTGAGGGCTGTAAACAACTGCACACACATACCCCTCTCCCAGCCCGAAAACCTTACCTCGTATGCTCTGCTACACAGTCTTATGACAGGTTCCAATATCTTTCTATGAAAATACAGTCATGTTTGGCACTGGCTAACTGCATTTGGGACATCGTTTATATACATGAGAAACAGCAGGGGGCCCGAAACACTGCCTTGTGGGATTCCCAATTGAATATCGAGCTCATAAGCGGTCATTTACCAAGCGTTTGTTCGTGTGCAAATCGAGGAGAACGTGCAGAAGTAGATCAGCAGGAAAGTCGTTTTTAGCTCATGTAGCATTCTCTCAACATATCAGATTTGGAGCTCACATGCTGCAATAAAGGTGATTGTAAAGGGTACATTTGGTGCAACATATCAACAAAAAGCTATTTCCTACTATTTCCAGTTTAATGATGCTGCCCCACCCCTTTAAAACATATGTACAGCTGCACTCTCAACTAACAAACAGAAGCTCTGTGTCCAGGAGTGACTGCAATGTTTCTAAAGGAACGTCTGCTTTCTCTCAATCAGCCTTTTCCTAAAAAGCCATCAAAGAAGGGAACGGGCTCCCAGACGATCTACCAGTTCAAAAACCTCTACCTCTGTCTTGCCTCTTCCTAAACACTTCCACGGACTCACTGTGATGCACAAACTCACAAAATAGAGGGACAAATTCAGTAACAGTGAAGTAATGCAGGTGTTTCTGTTATTTACGACTGTGCTTATATTGGAAATAACAGGTATATTCTTCCTCTTGCCACACAAGGTAAAAATGACCTCATGGTGAAAATATGTCAGGGTGTTAGTTTGAAGCCTCGAGGTTCAGAAAATATGCAGTTTGAAATAAAAATAAAAATTTTAATCTGTTTTTTAGAAGCGTTTTGAAAAATCATGATTACAATGTAAGTCTATGGACCATGTAAATGAATGGGGCCACAATGGCAATACATTTTTGAGTTACTTTATGATTGAAAGTTGGCAATGAAAGGGTTCTAATATTTTAAAAGTTGGATTATTTTTATATGTATGACTAGAGGAGAGGTCAGCCTCCAAAATGAAAAAAAAAAAGTTTAAAAAAATATTGTTCCTTCATGGACTTATAGCTCTCTAAATCTCTAAAGCACATTTTTGTGTCGAAGCTCCCTTAACGTGAGTGTTTTACTAAAATCGCCGCTACATAAACAAATTTTAACTTAGAAACAAATCCTTCGGGTCATATGTCACAGACCTCAGGCCACATCAGCCAGAACAGAAATTCACCATTTTGCTTTGGGAAATTTTAAGATATTTCATTTTTTTTGTTTTTTGAACATGCACTAGTGTAACTTTGGGTCAGACAGTTGGCATTTAAAGGGTTAAAATATTTATAAAGTTATAATATGTATATATGTATGACAGTCAGACCTTCAAAATAAAAAAAATGTTTGTTGTAAATTGCCTTTTGTTATGTAATTTTAACTGCGTAGGACTACAGATGGAAATGTGCATACTGCTGAATCTGAATCTTCCTTCTTTTTTATGCTGCACACTGTACTTTCAATAAACTAAACTAAACGTATAGACTGAACAAAAGGGGTCCCAGGATCGACCCCTGGGGAACCCCACAGATCACGACCATTCGACTCAAGACACAGTTACCAATTTCATCTTTCATCAACGTAGAACTAGATCGGACGTGAGGCTCGTTGACGTGGCAAACATGGCGGCCATCTTGTGACTGGTCGGCCAATAGCACCCATGTAAAACCGGGAGCAACACTCATTGTTAGCTACTTGTCTAGGATGTAACTTCTTTGCAGTGTCTCGTTTTTAGCTGTTTTGTTTAGTGTTAGTAAAAAAAGAGTTGTGAAATAACTAAAAATAGATCAAAACAGCATCAAGGTCTTATCTAGAGTTTCATTAAAGAACTTTATGTCCAGCCACTGACTTCAGCAAAGGAAAAGTACATGTACTTTTCTCGCCTTGACCAACACTTCACTCCTGTATCTACTTTACTCTAGTGTATAGAGTCTGCAGTGTCTCATTAGCCAGTGAATCAGTCCTTAATTACGCCGCACTCAAAGGCCTAATTAAAGCTGGGCTAAGAGGAAGGAAAGGCAGGAGGGGGAGGAGGGTTTTCACCGAGTGGCTTCAATTAGATTTAAAACTCACTGGGCTAAATTAACACAAGAATATGATTACAATTTCAAGAGCTTAACCTCTTAACTCCCACCTGAACATGCTTTCGCCTGTTCTCCAAATTCTCCAAATCTAAAAGCTTCTTCAAAATAGCGACAAAAAACGAGAAGAAAATGAGGATGTAAATTGACAAAAATGACTAAAATCCAGGAAAAAAATGAAAAAAATCCAGGAAAAAAATGAAAAAAATCCAGCAAAAAAAAGTCAAAATCCAGCTAAAAAATGACAAAAATCCAGCAAAAAAAAAAAAGACAAAAATCCATCAAAAAAATTGACAAAAATCCATCAAAAAAATGAAAAAAATCCAGGAAAAAAATGAAAAAAAATCCAGCAAAAAAAATGTCAAAATCCAGCTAAAAAATGTCAAAATCCAGCAAAAAAAGTGACAAAAATCAGCAAAAAAGTGACAAAAATCAGCAAAAAAAATTCAAAATCCAGCAAAAAAGTGACAAAATCCAGCAAAAAAGTGACACAAATCAGCAAAAAAAGACAAAAATCCAGCAAAAAAATTGACAAAAATCCAGCAAAAACAATACAAAAATCCATCAAAAAAGTGACAAAAATCAGCAAAAAAATGTCAAAATCCAGCAAAAAATGACAAAAATCCAGTTAAAAAATGACAAAAATCCAGCAAAAAATGACAAAATCCAAAAAGTGACACAAATCAGCAAAAAAGTGACAAAAATCCATCAAAAAATCCAGGAAAAAAATGAAAAAAATCCAGGAAAAAAATGAAAAAAATCCAGCAAAAAAAAAGTCAAAATCCAGCTAAAAAATGACAAAAATCCAGCAAAAAAAAAAAAGACAAAAATCCATCAAAAAAATTGACAAAAATCCATCAAAAAAATGAAAAAAATCCAGGAAAAAAATGAAAAAAAATCCAGCAAAAAAAATGTCAAAATCCAGCTAAAAAATGTCAAAATCCAGCAAAAAAAGTGACAAAAATCAGCAAAAAAAATTCAAAATCCAGCAAAAAAGTGACAAAATCCAGCAAAAAAGTGACACAAATCAGCAAAAAAAGACAAAAATCCAGCAAAAAAATTGACAAAAATCCAGCAAAAACAATACAAAAATCCATCAAAAAAGTGACAAAAATCAGCAAAAAAATGTCAAAATCCAGCAAAAAATGACAAAAATCCAGCAAAAAATGACAAAATCCAAAAAGTGACACAAATCAGCAAAAAAGTGACAAAAATCCATCAAAAAATCCAGGAAAAAAATGAAAAAAATCCAGGAAAAAAATGAAAAAAAATCCAGCAAAAAAAATGTCAAAATCCAGCTAAAAAATGTCCAAATCCAGCAAAAAAAGTGACAAAAATCAGCAAAAAAATTTCAAAATCCACCAAAAAATGCCAAAAATCCAGCAAAAAAGTGACAAAAATCAGCAAAAAAAATTCAAAATCCAGCAAAAAGTGACAAAATCCAGCAAAAAAGTGACACAAATCAGCAAAAAAGTGACAAAAATCCAGCAAAAAAGACAAAAATCCAGCAAAAAAATTGACAAAAATCCAGCAAAAACAATACAAAAATCCATCAAAAAAGTGACAAAAATCAGCAAAAAAATGTCAAAATCCAGCTAAAAATGACAAAAATCCAGTTAAAAAATGACAAAAATCCAGCAAAAAATGACAAAATCCAGCAAAAAAGTGACACAAATCAGCAAAAAAGTGACAAAAATCCATCAAAAAATCTGACCAAAAAAGTGACAATAATCCAACAAAAAAGTGACAAAAATCCAGCTAAAAATGTAAAAAAAAAAAGTAACAAAAGTGCCATAAAAAAGTGCCAAAAACACATAAGGGAAATAAAAAGTGACGACAATGGCACAGAGGAGAGACTGCATTTGGTTTTGGCGGGTGGTAAGAGGTTTAGGGCCTTGTTATGTTTAATTAAACTGCCGGTGTCAGGGGTCAGAGATTTTAGAAGGTTGTGAAGATTAGAAGAGTCTATGGGACCTTTGTTTGAGAAGGCGGAGAGCCAGGTATAAGCACACAGGCCGTTATCATGGGCGGGACGGACCAGCGGGGCGGGTACAGTCTGGTCTGGCACTGGCCCAGCAGATGGCGGCTGGGTTTTACAACTCACAGCAAATATCTGTTCAACGTCTTTTTTGTTTTGTTTTGAACTGGATTTTCCATATTAAGTTCACCTCAGGCTCCAGGTTTGTGATTCTGAAAACAAAGCTCCAAACTAAAGTCCATCATGAAAGTATTTATTCTTGTTTTCTGTGACGATCCAGTTTTATTTATGTAAGTTTTGGAGACGCATGACTTTGTTGAACTGCTATCAATGAGCTCTTGTATCAAAAGCCCTTGAGCTCCCCCCCCCTCGTCACAAGCCCACGCTCTGTTATCCTCTGAACATGTTGTTCTGCGGCGGAAAATGGCACGAGTCCAACACGCTGAAAACACGCGTGTCAAAGTAAAACTGATTTCAGTGCCTTGAAAAGAAAAAAGTGTCAAATTAACATTGTTGCCGGACTGAAAATTCTGAAAAGTGTGGTTTTTTTGTGCTTGATTTATTTCTATGTTCCTGTTGCCTTGGCAGAGTTTGACAAACAAAGATCTGCTTCACTCTGAAGACTAAATGAACACATCAAAGACAAATCAGAAAGCCTACCTCTGTGATTTTTACAGTTTGTCATGTCAACAGTCTCAGTCTGAGTCAGTGTTTAAGCTGCTCAAGACAATAGCATGCTACTGGTTAGCAACTGTCAATGCCTTCAACACGGTAAACACATGTGTGGCTCACATCGATGAACACTGAGGAAATACTACAGCAGGGGTAGGCAACGTCAGGCCCGGGGGCCAAATCCGGCCCTCCAGTACTTAGACATTTTTAGAGTTAAATGGGAGAAATACTGTTAATACACCTAATTAGTTCATGTTATGTATGACTCTGGTGTTTGTAGAAAGTGCACTGGAAAAATAATAATAACTTTAAGGAAGAAATGACAGAAACCTACTTGAATTAAGAGATTCCATCTAAAGTTTGAGTAGATTTGGTCTGGTCTTAGATCAGATAAAACATCTTATCACATCTTATTATCATCATTCAGTTTATATTGTATGGTAAATGGTAAATGGTAAATGGTCTCAACTTATATAGCGCTTTTCCACCTACATTAGGCACTCAAAGCGCTTTACAGCAAGGATCCACTCACCCATTCATACTCTCATTCATACACCAATGTACGCAGACACTGGGACAATGTGGGTGAAGTGTCTTGCCCAAGGACACAACGACAGTGTGCACTTCCTTATATAATTATATAATATATATGTATGTATGTATAATTTCAAGTGAAAAACAAATGTTTTTAAAAATAAAAGTTAATTTGTCTGATTTCAAAGTGGGTTTTATGCTTGTTCCACTGGCATCTGCATTTGTATCTTTATCTTAGATTAGTCCAAACAGACTCAAATTCAACATAAAGAACCTTTATTCAAGCAATTTTAAGTCATTTATCTCATTCAAGATGGCCATTTTTCCAGCGTGGTGCTTTACTTTGGCCTAAAATTGGCGGCTTCGGCCCTCGGTCTTTTCACAATGAAAAAAACTGGCCCTCCGTTAAGAGAACTTGCCTTCCCCTGCACTACAGTAACAGCTCTGACCTCTGTCACATGTAGCCAAGGTTTGGAGTGTGGTTCAGGGCTTTGTATCAGAGCTGAGCTGTTGAAGCGAAAAGCTAACCGGTAGCATGCTAACGTCTTGAGCAGCTTAAACACTGACTTACACACAAGCGTGCGTCTCTGTGTTTTTACTGTTTTCTTCTTGAGCAATGATTACGAGAACATTAAAATGTCACTGTCAATCAGTCGTCTTTCATTTTCATCCTGGGTACAGATATTGTTCCAAGTTGTAGTACTGCATAATTCTACTTTGGTATTCAAAATGGCCTCCATAGCAACAAAAGTCACATGACTCAACAGCATGTATAAGCTGACCCAAAGGAAGGATGTATTGACTGAACAAAAGTGGTCTCAGGATCGACCCCTGGGGAACCCCACAGACACAGCTACCAAGTTCATCTGTTATCGTAGAGCACAATGGTTCATCAAGATATTTAATAAAACTCTAGATCGGACGTGAGGCTCGTTGACATGGCAAACGTGGCGGCCATCTTGTGACTGGCCGGTGAGGCTAACCCCAAAAGCAACCAATGCAAAACCAGAAGCAGCAGATCCTTTTATAAAGATAACCTTTTATGAATGAAGCGGCACAAACATGGCGTCCGCTCCTCCTCTGAGATGTCAGTCCGACTTTACGTTTTTTTTTCTCTTTTGTCACGGATGAAAATAGGTTCTAATTAAGGCCCCTGTTCAGAGGCGGCGGGCGCTGAACCGAGCTGTCAGACGCATCACTCTTTTGGAGCGGGACACACGCCGGTAATTGCACCGAGATGAGAGAGGGACGGTGGGGACCCTCCCGACAAAAGCCAGTGAATGAATAGAACGATGAGGGGAGAGAGTGACAGGAGGGGGGGCTGAAGAGAGTGAGACAAAGGAAACCGACAGCGGGGACTTTTCTGACGAGCCGCCTTTATGACAAGCCTTTGAAATTCTTTATTTTCCCTCCAATGACAAGAAAACTGTTCCTGACACGTCGCACTCATTTTCCTAGACTCTGTTTTACTCTCTTTACTTGGACCACAAGGAACTGCATTATTTGGTACGTGCTTCTGAATGTAACTTTAAATGCCCACAAAAGTTTAATCTTGCCTCAGGCCGGCCCTGCTCGGGAAGACTCACCGTGACTGAGAATTAGAGCAAAATCCCCCAGGCAGACCAACAAATAACTTCAAGCTTTACATCATGTTATTTTGTCATTCCCTCATTAAAGAGGGGGTATTCTGTTTTTTTCAATCACACAGCACCAGTCTATATCACACTACATTGATGACCAAACCTTCTGTTGGTCTGTAAATGCAGTAAATTAGAATAATTGCCTTGTATAAAATTGGTCTCTCAAAATGGCTGTAGCGAATGTCTTGAAATAGGCCTCTGTCTCCTTAAAGGAACAGGCCACCGTTTTTACATACTGCGATATGTTCTTACCTAACCTTAGTCGAGTTAATATATCCCCGTCTGGTCTTTGTCCGTGCGCTCACACATACGCAGCCTCTCCCACATGTCATATAGCTCCAAAAAAGCTCACGATAGAAGCTACCAAGCTCTTCCACATGTTCCCTATTTAAATAAAGTTACGTGAAGTGTTTTCATGCGAAGTATATTTACACAGAAATGTAGCATGTCGATTTTATAAGCAGATAAAAAGGGGGACTATATTGTGAGGCGTAATGATACAGGAGCACAACGTCCGCGCAGTAACTCCTAAAGACTCCCCCGCTCACTTCCGTCAATAACCTTTCTGTGTAAATATACTTCGCATGAAAACACTTCACGTAACTTTATTTAAATAGGGAACACGTGGAAGAGCTTGGTAGCTTCTATCGTGAGCTTTTTTGGAGCTATGTGACATGTGGGAGAGGCTGCGTATGTGTGAGCGCACGGACAAAGACCAGACGGGGATATATTAACTCGACTAAGGTTAGGTAAGAACATATCGCAGTATGTAAAAACGGTGGCCTATTCCTTTAAGAACCTCTGAGCCTTTAGACACGCCCCCTCCACACACTGTCTGTGGCATCAGTGGGGAGGGGGTTCTGCTGAGGAGCAGTGGTTGGTTACTCGGCTGGTGACGAAAGCTCGGAGGCGTCTCCAGGAGGTGGGGGCGTTCCTAGGAGGACTCAGGCAAACCTATCCCTAAAATGGCCGCCATCAGAGTTTTTACAGATTACTCAGAAATACGTGAATGTGCCAAGGCAACACTTCAGCCATGTTTTTAATGAGGGAATGACATAATAACATGATGTAAAGCTTGAAAAAGTCGATTTCTAATACCCCCCCTATAAAGGAGTTTAAAAATACACAAAACAGAAAACAGAAACACAATCGTAACTGCTCTTCTCATGACAAAGGAAACTAACACACAAACACCATAAATCACAGAATAACTCTGGTCGTCCCGCCTTTGCTCCGCCCGATCCCGTCAGACCTCGAGGCTCATACATGGCAGGTTTTACACTTTTTTTGTCATTCCTCTTGATTTGGTGAGATAATACCTGTGACAAGGAAAATATCACAGTTTTACACCCGTAAAATATCATTTTGTGGAGAAAGTAGGATTAAAAAGTCAAAACTTTGGTTGAGTTTGTCCTTAGCAACACCTTAGCAAACAGTTTGGCTTTACCCAAACCTAAAAGCTTCTTGGAAAAACTGTCAAAAGAAAGCGACAAAACCGGTGGAAAAAGTGACGACAACGCGGCAACAACGTGGGGAAAAAGCTTCGGCCAGTTTTGCAGGTCTTAGCTTTCAAATGAGGCGCAACACAGGTCGACAGGTAGATTTGGGTAAGGCCGAACAAGGAAAAATGCGCTGGGTTCAGACACTTCGGTGGAGTGTGAGAGAGGCGAGGGGGGCGGGGGGGTCAAGGGCAGGTCACAGTTACATTCCATTAAGATTCATGGTGGTTTTAAAGTCTGCAGAGGAGGGGGCGACCCACACACACTGCACTGAGGGAGCGAGGAAAAAATGGAAAAAAGGAAAAATGTCGTCGGGCATTGGACAATTTCACGGCTCACTGCTGCGAACGCGCCGGGAGCGGAGACGATGACGGAGTTCACCGGGTTCACGGGGCTCGGAAAATGATTCGTTTTGGCGATGGGATGTGACGAGGCTCCACTCTTGATCACAATTACGTCACACTGCAAAAAAATAAACAGCCAAAACCTGACAAAGCTATGAAAACCTAATCAAAACGTGACAAAAAAACATTAATTAGTTTGCAAATGAATGAACATGAGCCCTCAAAGTCCACATGTAAATACGACAGAACAAACACAACATAAAGAAAAGACAATAGACATGAAATAGGTAGGGCTGCTCGATTATTGAAAAAAATGATAATCACGATTATTTTAGTCATAATTGAAATCACGATCATTCAAACGATTATTTCCTTTTTTTCATATCTTTATTTGATTTATTATTAATCCAAAAACTATGCTGAATATTTTCTGTTTTCTGAACAGTCATGAAAGTACAAATGATTTCATGTTTACCTCGATTAACCAGTTTCAGCTTTACCCAAATCCTGTAGGCCAGTGTAACGCCTCATTTGAAAGCTAAGATCTACAAAACTCATCTAAACGGATCTTTTTCCTCAAGTCAGATTTTTTTCCATCATTTTTTGGAGGGATATTCAACAAATTTTTGTAACTTTTTTGTCATTTTTTTTTGTCGTTTTTTTGTCAATTTTTTGTCCTTTTTTTGTCACTTTCTGTCATTTTTTTGTCCATTTTTGTGACATTTTTGCCACTTTTTTGTCAAAGTTTTCTCACTTTTTTGTCACATCTTCATTGTTTTCGTCTCAGTTCAGTCGCTATATTTTCTCACCTTTTTTCCAGAAGCTTTTGGATTGGGGTAAAGCCAAACTAGAGAAAATGTGCTGGGTTCAGGTGGGAGTTAAGGAGAGGTCTCTGTTTCACACCTGCCCCCTGCTGGCCGGCCCTCACACCTGCGCAAGTAAACTGAGCAGCGGAGTCTGATGACATCATCACACAGCGCCGTTTGTTTTTATGTCAGACAAAAGCGTGAGCCGTGGAAGGTGAAATGCGAAGGGAAAATAATCCCAGCGCCGTGAAATAATGCAAGTCTGGTTTGCAAAAAAAAAAAAAAAGTGAAAAATCGTTTTTTTTGCAATTATGCTAATATTGTAATCGTTTAGTGTAGTAATCGAAATCGTAATGGAATTTTGATTAATTGCACAGCCCAAAGGTGGCGTTCACGATTTAGAATGTGATGGTGTCATGATGTCTGGGGGAGCAGGGGCCAAGACCACACTATGGGAGAAATACACTTTTTGTAAGAAACAGGAAAAAAAGCCTTGTTTTTTACCCAACTTCTTTTCTATTTCTTTTTTACAGTTTTTTTCTTTTTTTCTTTTTTTTTTCTTTTCCTCTCTTTTTTCCCCCTCTATTTCCCCCCATTTTCACCCATTTTTAAAAACTTGTTTTTTCCCTATTTTTGCGACAATTTCCCAAACTATTCCCCACTTTTCACACATTCCTTGACACTGGAGATGGACCTGATATGATACATTTGCAGATCTTCCACACTTCTGGTTCTAGGCAAGGCAGGTTTATTTGTAGAGCATAAGTAAGTAAGTAAGTAAGTAAGTAAGTAAGTAAGTAAGTAAGTAAGTAAAGTAAGTAAAGTAAGTAAGTAAGTAAGTAATCTTTATTTATATAGCGCTTTTCACAGACAGAGGTCACAAAGTGCTTTACAGTGACAGCAACTAAAACAAACAGACAGTAAAAAACATGTGTTCAAAGAGGCAGCTCTATTTGCTCTTGAAAGCCTTTTTTGAACAGATGAGTCTTAAGCTGCTTTTTAAAAGTCTCCACAGAATCGAGGGAACGCAATGACCGAGGAAGTTCATTCCAGAGACGGGGCGCGACGGCTTTAAAGGACCCGCCTCCTCGGGTTTTGTAAAGGGTCCCAGGAACCATGAGCAGGTTTTGACCTGAAGACCTCAGACTCCGAGCTGAAGTAGCACTGGATCAGGTCAGTGATGTGAACTGGAGCCTGTCCGTGAAGCCTGAAAGTCAGAACCAGAATTTTAAAGTTAACTCTGGAGGCACCTAGAAGCCAGTGGAGAGACTTCAGCACAGGAGTAATATGGGCTCTCCTGTTGGTGCGGGTCAGGAGCCTCTGCAGAGTTTGGAACATACTGTAGGCGGGTCAGCTCCTTTTTGTTTAGGCAGGTGAACAGGCTGTTGCAATGGTCCAACCACGACGACACAAAAGCATGAATAATCGTCTCCAGCTCTTTTTGTGAGACCAGCTGTCTCAGCTTGGCGATATTGCCCAAATGAAAGAAACAGTTCTTTAATAATTTTCCCGAATGCTGCGCTGCGAATGTCTTCATCAAACGTAACTCCAAGGTTTCTTAAACTGGTCTTGACTGACACACTCAGGTCTCCCAGGTGTTGTTTAATACCTGGGATGACACTGTCGGGGCAGCGATGAGTGTCTCAGTTTTCAGCATAAACAAGGCAATTCAAAGTGCTTCACAGTTTCATAATATCAACATAAAAATTCATAAATGATCTGACCCAATGTACAAGCTGAATAAGAGGGGTCCCAAGATTGACCCCTGGGGGACTCCACAGGTCATCGCAATTTTGTCTGAGAACATTCAAAATCCTTTGCATGATGTTTCTAGATGACAAATATTTTTCGGTATTGAAAAGGACTGAGATGTAATTTTAGAGCCCGTTACAGCCTGTCAAGTTGATTTATTAGACGTCGCCATCAACGACTTATCAAAGAAGCCTCGAAAACAGAAGCCCTGCCCTGAAGCGTCAGCACATTTAGCCAGTCTTCACAGAAACCACCCGCTTGTCGCATGAGATTGCCCTCTTATGTTTTCCATTTGGCTTGGCAGCGTGCGGCTTACACAGGGCGCTCATTGTTTGGAGCGCGCCGTCCGCCGCTCGCCACAAAGGACGCCATAAACCCTTTATTCTGCGCCTCGATTTACTGCTGCTATTTTAGTCGCGCCGCGAGACTCCGCTGCGTCCCGATAAACAAGTCACACTGTATGCAAACACCGGCCTGTCGAGTGGGGGACGTTTAGTGCAGCAGATACAGCCATTTTCCCTCTTCTGCATGAATATTTGTGTTGCTGTTGCTGGAGATCGTATGGTTTTAAATCAATCAGAATCATTTGTTAACGGCCACATAACAAAGTTGGTGGAATTTGTTTTCGGTTCAGCACATTGGCCCTCATTTATCAACATTACGTACAAAACGGTGTACGTGTAGGTGTATTTGCGATGTACGCCAGAGTGCGCGTGGCATTTATGAACCCGTGCTTTACGCTCAGATCTCTCCGTACGCAGAAGCAGCTGATGATAAATGTCACGGAGAAATCCCAGCGTCATTTCAATGAAACGCCCAAAAATATTCATAATCAGGAGGCCTCACCCACGGGTTTTACGGCACGCACGAAACACGGCAAAAAGGGAACATTTCTCCAACCAGGAAATGATAAAGAATTGTTTTTAGCACAACAAATATGATATTTTTGAGCATGAGAAAAATTAAAGAATCTACTAGAAACCCACAATAACCTCAGAGCCAATCCAAGATCACAGTTACTGAAAAAAATAGGTTTATAAAAAAATTAAAAAAAAACGTTAATTACACTGTAGGCCTAAATAGCATATATACAAAAAGGTATAAAATTAAACCACACAAAAATAATGTGTAGTAAAAAGAAGAAAGCGTGGATGTAACGCTGCAGAGACTCTGGACCATGAACTGGACCAGCGAAAAGCAGCTGTCGGCTCCGCGGACTCAGCGCTGGTGCTGGGGCAGAGCTTTCCTCCGGGAGGGAACAGGTGCGGAGAGCTGACAGCCAACTGGAACCTAATGAACCCGTCCGGACCGAAGACAGCCCGAAGACAGCCCGAAGACAGCCCGACGACGGGACGATCCTCCCCCTGAGGAGAGGAGAGCGCTCGGTCAGCAGACCCTGCGCGCGCCCGGACCTTACGAACCCGTCCGGACCGGAGAAAGCTGTGGTGCTGTCGAAGGGTATATTTGACACCCGCTCGCGCCACGGAATACGGTCCACAGACTTGACGCTTAAACCAGCCAGAACTCGGAGCAGGGCCTCGCACAGACCCAGGTGAGTCCCGGTGTCCCGACGGCAGCGGCCTGTGAGGCGGGGCAGCCATCCACAAAGTTTGCGCAGCAGCAGCGGTGTTTTTTGTTAAAAAAGAAAATATCCCCGCAGTCCTGGTTCTAGTGTCTCTGAGCTCGGCCCGTGGCCTGGAGGAGCATGTCAATGCAGCGCAACAGTGAATCAAGTCTGCCCATAAACATTAACGCTGTGCCTTGTTTCATGTTTAAATCATCAGTGTGGATTATATGCGGTGTGGCAATGCAATTCATGCTGCTAAAAACTGTTTTCCAGCGCTGTTTAGTGTTTAGTTAATATTGGTGTATCATGTGCACCACCTCCTGACTTGGTGTAGGATCTGAGCGCACCGTACGCCAGGTGTACGGTGCGCTCAGATTGATAAATGCCAAAACAGGCGGTCATTTTTCGTAAACCCCACATACGCTCTGATTTCACCGTACGCAAGTTTGATAGATGAGGGCCAATGTGCTCACATGTCCATCCATCCATCCATCCATTTTCTTCCACTTGTCCGTTTCCGGGTCGTGGGGGCAGCTGTTTGAGTTGCCCAAAATCACATTGCACCAGCCCCTATGACTCCTCCTGCAGGTGGTGGGTCCACAGAAGGACGACCTCACAATTCTAACTGGGCCTGTTGGTCTCTCATAAGAGGCGTCTGAACCGCTCTCTGTCTGACCCGTCACCTAGGACCTGTTTGTCCTGGGAGACCCTACAGGGGCACGAAGCCCCCGACAACAGAGCTCCAGGATCATTCGGGCGCTCAAACCCCTCCACCACGTTAAGGTGGCGGTTCCAGGAGGGGGTGCTCACATGTCACGTACAAATAAATGCAACATTACAGACCACAGATAAAGGTCCAGTAGCTGCCTGTGGCGCCTCCCAGAGGGCATGAGTGTGAACAGGTGGTGCGCAGGGCGTGAGTTCAGCGCTCGCTGTGTGACACACAGTCTTGATGGATGGGAGGGTGTGGCCGGTGATTATGGATGATTGTTGATTATACGTTTTGTGGCAGTCCAGACTCTTATTGAGGAAGTGAGCATCCTCTCAGTGATGGCTGTGTAAAACTGAAGGAGGATGCTGCCGCTTCCATTCTAATGTGTTACTGATGTGTGTAAGAGCAGTTTGAAAGACTCAGAGATGGCTGTGGCTTCAGAGTTGATGGAAAGATCTGTTTTGTGTGTGAACGAGAGAAGTAAATTATGAGTTCCTTTGTTTTTGATGTGTTGAGCTGGAGGTTATTGTTGTGACACGTTACTGCTTGGGTGACCTGAGAACGATAATGGCTTTAATTATTGTCAGTGATGAGTCTGTGTATTTAAGGATGGATTCTGAGTTGTGTGAGGATCTGAGCATTTTGTGTAGAGTGAGAAGAACCAGGGCGATAAGACGCACCCCTGGGGTGCACCGGAGCTGATGGTCAGGGGTTGGGACAAGACCAACCCTCTGTGTCCTTTCTGACAGGAAGCTCCTAATCCAGAGACATAAGGAGATGTTGACTTCCATCTCCATAAGTTTAAATAATAATTAAATAAACCATTAAATAAATAAACCATTAAATAAACCATTCAGTCATTCATCCGAGAAAATGGTTGGACCTTAGTTTATACAAGCTGAGTGACGGACAGTGAGGTTTTAACCAAACGCCCAAAGCCCCCCATGATGGTACCATAGTTACCATAGCTACCCATGATGGTACCATAATTACCATAGCTACCCATGATGGTACCATAGTTACCATAGCTACCCATGATGGTACCATAATTACCATAGCTACCCATGATGGTACCATAGTTGCCCATGATGGTACCATAGTTACCATAGTTACCCATGATGGTACCATAGTTACCATAGCTACCCATGATGGTACCATAGTTACCATAGCTACCCATGATGGTACCATAGTTACCATAGTTACCCATGATGGTACCATAGTTACCATAGCTACCCATGATGGTACCATAGTTACCCATGATGGTACCATAGTTACCCATGATGGTACCATAGTTACCCATGATGGTACCATAGTTACCATAGCTACCCATGATGGTACCATAGTTACCATAGTTACCCATGATGGTACCATAGTTACCCATGATGGTACCATAGTTACCATAGCTACCCATGATGGTACCATAGTTACCATAGTTACCCATGATGGTACCATAGTTACCATAGTTACCCATGATGGCACCATAGTTACCCATGATGGTACCATAGTTACCATAGCTACCCATGATGGTACCATAGTTACCATAGTTACCCATGATGGTACCATAGTTACCATAGTTACCCATGATGGTACCATAGTTACCATAGTTACCCATGATGGTACCATAGTTACCATAGTTACCCATGATGGTACCATAGTTACCCATGATGGTACCATAGTTACCATAGTTACCCATGATGGCACCATAGTTACCCATGATGGTACCATAGTTACCATAGCTACCCATGATGGTACCATAGTTACCATAGTTACCCATGATGGTACCATAGTTACCATAGTTACCCATGATGGTACCATAGTTACCATAGTTACCCATGATGGTACCATAGTTACCATAGTTACCCATGATGGTACCATAGTTACCCATGATGGTACCATAGTTACCATAGTTACCCATGATGGTACCATAGTTACCATAGCTACCCATGATGGTACCATAGTTACCATAGTTACCCATGAAGGTACCATAGTTACCATAGTTACCCATGATGGTACCATAGTTACCCATGATGGTACCATAGTTACCATAGTTACCCATGATGGTACCATAGCTACCCATGATGGTACCATAGTTACCATAGTTACCCATGATGGTACCATAGCTACCCATGATGGTACCATAGTTACCATAGTTACCCATGATGGTACCATAGCTACCCATGATGGTACCATAGTTACCATAGTTACCCATGAATGGTACCATAGTTACCATAGTTACCCATGATGGTACCATAGTTACCCATGATGGTACCATAGTTACCATAGCTACCCATGAAGGTACCATAGTTACCATAGTTACCCATGATGGTACCATAGTTACCATAGTTACCCATGATGGTACCATAGTTACCCATGATGGTACCATAGTTACCCATGATGGTACCATA